>NC_133772.1:70891227-70994739 GCF_003597395.2 Chelonoidis abingdonii
TTCTCTGCAGCTTGAGGTCTTCAAACCACAATTTTGAGGACTTCAATAACTCAGTCATGGGTTAGGGGTTGTTATAAAAGTGGATGGGTAGGGTTCTGTGGCCTGCTTTGTGCAGGAGGTCAGACTAGATCATATTGGTCCCTTCTGACCTACGAGTCTATGAGTCTATGAGAGCACCCTAACCACTGGGCTATGAAGTATTCTGGGAGTCTCCCTCAATTTCTCCTGGTGAAGTTGTTCCACTTTGTATAAATAACTAAACATTCATTGTGCTAGATTAAGGGTGAGAATGACTATGTTCTAGTGCTTAGGACACTCACCTGGTATGTAGGACTCAGACCCAAATTCATGTCACTGTTGAACTTGGGTCTCTCAGGGTTAATAGGGGGCCACTACCACTTGTGTTCTGTTAGCTGACCTCTGAGAATGCCTACCAGATTGGGTCCTGGAGGTGAGATAGGTGCGGGAATGCCCAGTTTGAGAATCCTGCTGAGGCTTAGGCATTTGGATAATGGGACTGAGGCAGCTGTGCACATGCCCTGTGGTAGATCTTTACACGCCTAAGGGACTGTACCAGCAGAAACTTAGATACCTACAGAATTAGATGGCAGCTGAGCAGGGTTTTGAAGATCTAAATTTTGGATTTAGGTGTCTAAAGTAGCATTTAGGTGTATAAATCCGTTTGTGAATCTAGTCCTTTAGCCCTAAAAAAGGGCAGACTGGATCTTATCGAGTACAATGCTTCAGTACAGCATTAATAAAACCAAATGTCTCCAAGGAAAAATTTGATACAACTAACAATGTTACATTAGCTTTATTTCAGTGTAATGAAAAAGAGCACTACAGGAAACTACTAGTAAACACTTTATCCGGGCTTCTCTTTAGAGCGCTTCTTGGTCAAGTATGCCACCATAGAAAACATCATCTTCACTCTCCAAAAACCTACTATAAGTGACAAAAATTACAGGACATGACTAACATGGCCACATGATTAAAGATAAACAGATGATCGTTTTTGAATAGCAAATCATCCTGGACAAATAATAAAAAGCTTATAAATATGTATGGTTATATTTCATGTTAGAAGTTTCTGTTTACAAGGCAAAATGCAGCAATAATTTACAAAAAGGACTATTCAGAAACAGTTTGATCCATAATAAGTCTCTGTGGTTCAAAGTGGTTTTGCTCATCATATTAATTTTGTGTGCGCATGTAATAAGGGTAAGTGAATAAAATTAACACACTTCATCAAACAGCATTTGTGGATTATGGTCAGGTAATACAGGCAGTGTAGAGGTTACATCACAGTTTTTCTAATGAGCTGTTTACATTCTTTCATGATCATGGAATATTAGCAACAGCTGGGATTCTTTCATTCACAGTATTTCTGAAGTGGATTTATTCAGCAAGGGGACATCACATTTCGCTGCAATGAGCTCTAATAAGATAAGATGTTGGCTAATATAGTAACAGCAGGAGATCAGATTAGGTGATCTCATGGGCATGCCTGGTGAAAATGAAATTGGGCATAGAGTCTAGCTGCCTATGAATATTGTATATATTTTGTGCAGGATTATCTGCATTAGACTGTGTATAAAACTAACTAGCTAAAAGCTCCCCTGCCCCTTCTTGAATTTACTCCTTTCATTACTTCTCCAGGAAAAGCAAAGGTTTTCATTACTGATCAGCATACCCAAAGTTACAGCGATGTGGAAATAAACAAATAGCTCACTGATCACATGAAAAGGTTCTACACATGGGGGAAAAGCTAGCATCCATTTGTAAAAGGAAAGTGACTGCCACATGGGACTTGGCTGACACAGATTCTGTAATGTTTGCTAAAATATTGTTCCAAGGGAAGGTGCAGATGTAGAGTAAGGGGTCCTAGTTTGCACTTTATAGAAAACGCTTTCCCTCATGACAACCCCAGATCGGTGTTAATGGATTCTGATTAATACCTTAGTGCGTGCCGAACACATGAGGCTATATTCGGATCTCAGTAACATCAGGGTAAATTGGAGGGAACTCAGTCTATTTCCTCCAGTGTAAATGAGATTAGAATCTAGCCCAAGGTGCACTAGCTGCAAAGTTCAGCTACGTATTCCAATCATTTGAAGCAGAAAAAAAAATTGGATTTGCAAAAACTGTTGAGGACACTGGGACAATCTTAGTGTTGCCATCCCTCACAATTTATTGCAAGTTACCAATATTCACAATTTTATTGCAAGTCTCACAATATCTGGAGCTTTTCTTAAAGCCTAGCTTCCCGATCCATATGATAAGAGAAAAAAAAGCAGGGTTTTTTAAGCCCTCAGGGTTGCCGAGAAACACTTAAAATGTGCCCCACAGTGCAACCTGCAGTCTCAGAAACCAGAGGAAAATAAAAATAAATCTTTTTTTTAAAATATGATTTTTTTTTTAAGCCAATCTCAGGATTTGGAGGAAGGAAGGAGCTGAATAAAGCCACGCTGCACAGAAGACACTATTTTGAAGAACACATTGCCCTGCTGTCACTGGAGTGACCTCGCATGCAGCATGTGTGAGGTCACACCAGCAGAGGCGAAGCATCAAGTTCTTCAAAATGGCATCCTCCATCCATGATATCAGACAAAACTGAATCCAGTTTTGTCTTCATACTGGAAAGGGAACACAACCATAGAAAAAGAGGGTTTTGTGGCTTAAAGCCGGACGAATGGCCTGCCTAGATGGAGGTCCTGCTCCAAATTCTGTTACTGACTCTCAGTGCTGGCAGCACCACAGAACAGAGTACATTTGGTAGCACCATGCAGCTAGAAGGGAGTTGGAAGGTCTCAGGCCTGCTGTGAGAATAGTGGCTTCCTAAAATGGTGTAAATCATATGCACCTATTGGCATTGCTAATAGGTTTCTAATCCTCTTGTAGCCACTACAGACAAGGGGCCTGATTCTTTCTTGCTTAAGCAAGCAAAACTCCACTGGCTGCACAGCAGTTATTCCCCATGGATCTTAGGGTGACCAGGTATCTGTTTTTTGACTGGAACACCCAGTCGAAAAGGGACCCTGGCGGCTCTGGTCAACACTGCTGACCAGGCCATTAAATGTCCAGTCAACAGTGCTGCGAGGCTAAGGCAGGCTAGTCCCTACCTGTCCTGCACCCTAGAAGCGGCCAGCAGGTCTGCCTTCTAGGTGGGGAAGGACCCACTGGGCTCTGCAAACTGCCCCCACCCTGAGCACTATCTCCACATTCCCATTGACCAGGAACCGCAGCCAATGGGAGCTGGGGGAACAGTGCCTGTGGGAGAGAGCAGCACACAGAGCCACCTCTGCCTAGGCGCCGGACCTGCTGGCCGCTTCCAGGGTGCAGTGCAGAGTCAGGACAGGCAGGAAGCCTGCCTTAGCCACCCTGCTGCATCTCTGACCAGGAGCTGCCAGAGGTAAGCCTGTACCCCAACCCCTGCCCCATCCCTGAGCCCCCTTTTCAAGCCCAAACCTTTCATCCCTGGTGCCATGCCAGAGTCTGCACCCTCAGAAGGAGCCTTCACCCCCTCCTGCACCCCAACCTCCTCTCACACCCTGAACCCCTCATCTGCAGCCCCACCCCAGAGCCCACACCCCCAGATGGAGCCCTCATCCCTCCTACACCCTGAATCCCCCTGACCCACCCCCCAGCCTGGTGCCCCCTCCCAGGGCCGCCGGGTGAGCAAGTGGGGCAATTTGCTCCAGGCCCTGCAGGGGCCCCCACGATAATATAGTATTCTATAGTATTGCAACTTTTTTTTATGGAAGGGCCCCCCAAAATTGCTTTGCCCCACCCCTCCTACACTGCAAACCCCTCAGTCCCACCCCAGGGCCTGAACCCCCTCCCTCAACCCAACCTAGTGAAAAGGACGGAGGGGGAATGTAGTGAGTGGGGGGCACTGCCAGGGTGTTCAGTTTTGTGTGATCAGAAAGTTGGCAACCCTAACTGATGCTGAATTTAGCCTCTGAACTCCTTGCTCTAGGAAACATACAATGGAGTGATTTTTTAATTAGTCACTGAAACAGTGTTGTTGCCACCATGTTGGTCCCACACCTGAAGCAGAGCTCTGTGTAAGCTTTGTCCCTCTCTCACCAACAGAAGCTGGTCCAATAAAAGATTTTACCTCACACACCTTGTCTCACTGAAACACACACAGGCATTTTTCATCATACCAAGAGGGAGATACTTGGCGAAAAAAAACAAACTACCCTAAAATTAATCCCAGCAGGTGAGGGATTTCTGCTTCAAATCAACGTGTTCTGACAGATCTGATGCTTCCTGCAGTTTTAAAGGGAGGGGAGGGGAAAAAAAAGGCCATTGCCACTTTAAATGACTCAGGAAGTAAAAACCAGGATGGCCTGAACTTTAAAAGTGAAAGTAGCTGCTAATGTGTATCGGGCCCTGCTGCTTTGTTTAGAGCAACAACTGGGCTCCCAGCACCCTGCTCATCAAAACTAAGGAGGGGAGGTTATTTTGGCGTGTTAAATCCCAGTGGCTCAGAAGGTGGGAGGCGGAGGGGGATCAGGCCGGGAGCTCAGCCAGGAATAGAAGGAGCGGGGTTGTAGCTGGAGACGAGGAAGCAGAGCAACTGGGCCGTTCAAGTGTCACAGGGCAGAGAACAGCTGGAGGCTTGTGCTGGAAGCGGGGGAAGCCGCTTCCCAGCAGAGAGGCAGCAATTCCCGCCCCCCAGCTGAGAGCTACGGCAGGGAAGCGACCAGGAGGGGCAGGGGGCTGCAGCACCAGCCAGGCCACCCCTGGGAGAGGCTCGCCATGGCCTCTGCGAAGGGAGAGCGCGCCGAGGAGCTTCCCCCCGACGGCACGTGCGATGTCTGCGAGCCCGATGAAGCCCAGAGCGCGGTGGGGGTGTGCGAGGAGTGCGGCTTCTCCTTCTGCCAGCCCCACGCCGAGGAGCACGGCCAGAAGTACGCGGCCCACCGCCTGCGGGGCCCTGCCTCGGGCCGCGAGGAGGCGGGGGAAGAGGCGCCCAAGTTGGAGCGGAAGAAGTGCGAGGAGCACGGGCAGGAGCTGAGCCTGTACTGCAAGGAGCATGAGAAGATCATCTGCGTGCTGTGCGCCGTCACCGGCACCCACCGGCAGCACCAGCTCATCACCCTGGATGAAGCCTACCAGGCCATGAGGGTAAGCGCCACTCCCTCCCTCCAGCCTCTCCAATAGGCTCCTCCTGCCTTCCCCCGGTTTCTCACCGCCCTGTACCCTTCCTCTGCTTGCGGGGTACCGGAGGAGGAACTCCAGTGAAGTGGCAGCATCGCAGCGATGTTGTGAGTGGAGCCCCATTGCACGCCCTGGGGAGACTGAGGCACAAAGAGAGGCAGTTGCTCTCTTTGCAGGGCTGTTATACAGTGTGTCAGTTTTGGGGTCCAGTATGGCCTGCCAGGATGTGCATGGTGATGTTAGGCCTGATTCACATGTGCCCCATGTGTCCTCCCCTCTTATGACTCCCCATCACGCTCACTCATAAAACAGAAGGCTGGCAAGAGATGGAAAAAGAAGGGACTTTAGAGCAGGCCCAAGATAGCTCTTTAGGATGGTGTAATCTCATGTCTGCCCCTCACCAGTGCAAGAGACAGGCCACACTTGCATATTGGGTGTTTATTGCCTGAGATGATCCTGCACTCCAGCAGTTCCCCATTGCCACAAGCTCCTTTGGCACTAAGGCACTGGGAGATGTAAAATAGGCTAATGCTCAGAACTGCAGTATTCTGCAGTGAAAGCTGAACTAGCCCCCTGGACTCCTGAAGAAGGGAGGCACAAGCAACCTCCCCCTGCCTTTGTGCCAGTGCAGAGGCTGATTCCCCTGACGATAGTCTGTAAACTCTTGGGTATTGTGGGCTTGATTTTTCTCTTGCACCAGCTGACACTGGAGTAACTCCCTGATGCCAGTGAAGTTGCTTTTGAATCCCATCAGAACCTCAAGAGAGTAAGACCCTCTATCTTTTTGTCTTTACAGTGCACCCAGGAAACAGACATAACCAAATTCTCAATTGTGTATTGTTACTTACAACCCAAGTATAAACCAGACCCAACTTTTGCAGTGTCCAGTTGTAAAGGTTTCATTTGGACCCATCAGTAGGCCACATATTGGAAGCATGGTTGTTAATGCACTCTAAGGCCTGATGATCCATGCTGCAAAGTTTTATCGGTAAAACTTGCCTTCTGTTGGCACGCAAGCTGTATGCAGTTCGTTCCTTCTTGGAGATCCTAGGGATGGTTTGTGGTGTCTTTAATATCCTTGGCAAAGCAATCGTTTCTGGGAATTTTTTCCAAATATTGTTATCACATCTGACCTGCCCTTCCCCTGATGAGACCATCTGTGCCACATGAGGGCATTTTCTATACCACGAGTTGGCAAGCTTTCAGAAGTGGTGTGCCGAATCTTCATTTATTCACTCTAATTTAAGGTTTTGCGTGTCAGTAATACATTTTAATGTTTTTAGAAGATCTCTTTCTATAAGTCTGTAATATATAACTAAACTATTGTATGTAAAGTAAAATAAGATTTTTAAAATGTTTAAGAAACTTCATTTAAATTAAAATGCAGAGCCCCTCAGACCAGTGGCCAGGACCCAGGCAGTGTGAGTGCCACTGAAAATCAGCTTGCATGCTGCCTTCAGCACGCGTGCCATAGGTTGCCTGCCCCTGTTCTATACTGAAACTAAGTGAGTTAGCAAACAAACCCCAGGATCTGTCATTGCAGGCTCAAGAAGCAACCAGCCAGCCCAAGCTTCTTTTCTCTGCTTCTGTAGTACTTGGGGCAGCTACAAGAGCATGTGTGGATTGGCCCCAGGGAGTTATGAATAGACTGCTTCTTTCTCCATCTTTTCCCACGTTTCTGTTTATGGGTGAATGTGATGGGCAGTCATAAGGGGAGATGACGCTGGGCAAGAATCTAGAAAGGAGGGAGTGGGAAGAAAAAATACATGGGTTAGAGATGAGGGGAAGAGAGATGGCAGCAACTGTGCTGGGGCATTGGCATGTGAGGATATGGAGAAAGGTAAACAGCCACCAATCTGTTGTAAAGAGCATCTCCAGTGGTGGAACAAAACATGGGAACTATGGAATAAAATCTGACTTAAGCAAGTAGCTCTCTGTAAATGTAATATTGCTGGGTTTTCTTGGCACAACTGTTTTGTCATCGTGTTATCACTCCTGTATTGTCTGGCTTCTCCAGTCTGATATTTAGGGAGGCTATTGACATGTATTAAACCTCTTACTTTCTGAAGTGGGAAATTCTTGTGTATTTCAGTAGCCTGCTGGTGCAATGTGCCCTGGCAAACCAAGACACAGCTGTTAGGTTTAATTTTAGGACTCCCTTCCAGCCTTGATGGTTGTTTTTCTGCAATCCCAGGAGAAGTGCTGTTCTGTCTCTTAGGAAGTGTGGGAGTTTTTAAAGACACGGTGTTAATTTTCCAAGTATCAAAATAGAAAGGGGAAAAATACACAGACATGCTGCTTCCTCTTTGTTCACTTCACTGCAGATTTATTTGTTCCATTAACAGCTAAAATGACTAGCTAAAGGACTAATAGCTCCTCTGGATACATCTACACCGCAGCTGAGAGCTTCGGGGATTGAGTGGGCTGGAGAGCCCAAGCTCCAGCCTATGCCGCTATGCCCACACTGCTGTTTTAAGTGTACTAACACAAGACCTGGCAGCTCAGATCCATCTACCCAGGCTGAGAGGCTTGCTCCCTGCTGTAGTGTAGACATACCTTCAGTCTACCCTGTTGTTGCCTTTCAGCTGCACGTTTCTGAAACCTTCTCCCACAGTTCCGTAAAGAGTGGACTCGATGATTCAGGGAGGATTGGTAGTAAGATATTAAAAGCCTCTGAGTTGTATCCAACCCCCAATAGTTGCTGCTGCTGTTTAGCTGAGAGTTCCTACTGTCTGATGGCTGTTGGGTGGCCTGTGCAAAATAAATTTGTTGGCTCAGTCCAGTTTCACGGTCTACGTTGTAAAAATTGCTAGTGCTCGTAGCGCTGTTGTTGGCAGTCTCAGCAGAAGGGCCACTGAGAGCAGGCTCCTCTCCATCTCTGAGAGCTGGTCCCTTTGATCTGGGTTGCAGCACATAGGGGAAGCTTGTTTGGCTGCTCTCCTTGCATTGCCTGTTTTCTGTCTAAAGTTGGGACTTCAGTCTCCGGGGCTGTCAAGACAACTCCTGTTGTAAGCACTGAATTCATGTGCACAGTATGTTTTTTTTGTTTTTTTGTTTGTTTTTTAAGAGTTTGGGGGAATGCTCCCAAGCCATACTTGTTTCAGTAGTGTCACTTCAGTGTCTCAGGCCTTGGCTACACTTGCGAGTTACAGTGCAATAAAGCCGCTCACAGCGCTGTACCTCACTCTCTGTCCACACTGGCAAGGCACATACAGCGCTGTATCTCCACGGCTACAGTGCCACTGGTATTCCACCTCTCCGAGAAGAATAAAAATTATCGTGCTGCCACTGCAGCACCAATGTGGCCGCCCAGTGCGCTCTGATTGGCTTCCAGAAGTATTCGGCAGTATCCCACAATGCCTGTTCTAGCCATTCCGGTCATCAGTTCAAACTCTACTGCCCTGGCCTCAGGTGACCAACCATCAGACCCACCCTTAATATTCCCTGGGAATTTAAAAAATCCCCTTCCTATTTGCTCAGCCAGACATGGAGTGCTATCAGCGAATCTTTCCAGATGACAGTGTCTCCATGCGCCAAGTGAGCCCCAGTATGAAGCAATGGCGAGTTGCTGGACCTCATCAGTGTTTGGGGGGAGGAAGCTGTCCAGTCCCAGCTGCACTCCAGCTGTAGGAGTTACAGTACCTTCAGGCAGATATAAAGGGCCATGATGGAAAGGGACCATGACTGGAATGCACTGCATGTCACCTCCAACTCACTTTCCCCAACATCTAGGTTCTTACCGCCACCAGCTGCCTCCAACACCTGTATCTTCACCACCCAGCCCTGAAAACTACGACCCTTACCCTCTGCACTCAACCCCCATCACCATGCAGTATAGCCATTCTGAAGTGCAGCACTCATTGCACAGCACTCCAGACAGGACATATGCAAATCTGTGCTTGTACCGTTCCCCACCCCACCCCCTTGCCCTTTCTGATTCCCAAGAAGTTGTGTTTTCTTTTCAGTACATGAATTTTCTTTTTAATAAATGGATTCTTTGGCTTTGAAAACATTCTTTATTATTGTATAAAGTAAAAGATACCGTAGCTCAGGAAAGAAACAGGCACTGCAAGTCTGCTTAGCAAGCACAAATTCCTACTAACATTGTAAGCACTGCACTTCACTACTGTGCAGACATTACTGCTGGTTTTTGGCCTCAAATTGCTCCCTCAAGGCATCCCTAATCCTTGCAGCCCCGTGCTGGGCCCCTCTAATAGCCCTGCTCTCTGGCTGTGCAAATTCAGCCTCCAGGTGTTGAACCTCGGAGGTCCATGCCTGACTGAAGCTTTCACCCTTCCTTTCACAAATATTATGGAGGGTACAGCACACGAATATAACTGCAGGGATGCTGTGTTCAGCCAAGTCCAACTTCCCATACAGAGATCGCCAGCGGCCCTTTAAACGGCCAAAAGCACACTCCACAGTGATTCAGCACCGGCTCAGCCTGTAGTTGAACCGTTCCTTACTGCTATCAAGGCTCCCTGTGTAGGGTTTCATAAGCCATGGCATTAATGGGTAAGCCAGGTCTCCAAGGACCACAATGGGCATTTCGACTTCCCCTACTGTGATCTTCCGCTCTGGGAAAAAAGTCCCGGACCTGCAGCTTCCTGAACAGAAACCATTGCTGCTGCAAGTGCTGCATATGTGGCCACGACAGTGCGATGGCAGCTGTCAGTGTGGACAGACTGCAGCGCTTTCCCTACTCAGCTGTAGGAAGACAGGTTTAACTTCCAGCACTGTACAACTGCAAGTGTAGCCATACCCTCAGATTGTTGTTGTGCTTCCCTTAGAAGAAGTGAAAGTGTCAGTAACAAAGACTCCACTAGCTGCAATCCATCCACAACCCACCCATGCGCAGAGGTGAAGGGGCTGGATAATAGGCTGAAATCTTGTTCTTGTTCGTCAAGGTCATTCTTTAGCTAAGGGTTCTAAGTCAATAAGATGAACCCCAGAAAATTAGAGATTGGCCTGACCAATTGGAATCTGAATCTAAGCATTGCCAGTGTTTGAGGAGGTGAGGAGGTAGTGGTTCTGTTGATGGATTTTGGTTTGAAAGAGAAGTATATGGGCTGACCCCTGGAGGGAACTTTGTTTTTTTTGAAATTGTTATTAGAATTTATTTTGGCGCTCAAGTAGTTGCTGAGTAGAACAAGGCAAGTAATGCAACAGGATTAATGAATGGCCATTTCATTAAGGGAGTTATTTCTGATGTGCTGAACACCCATAACTTCCAGTGACTTGAACTGGAGCTGTGGGTCCTTAGCGTCTCTTTAAAAACAAAGTGTGGAATTCTTGTTCCCCTTCCTCCCCACCATTCCAGCTCCTTTGTTCTGGGTAAAAAGGTTGAAATGTTGTAAGTAGCTCTAAACGCCCCAGATCTGGAAGGGACAGGCTGGGGCAGGTACTGTGGAGACAGCCATAAGGAGTCCTTGAGAGTTAGCCTTCACAAGCCTTGGCATTGGGAGCAGGAATGAGAGGGCATGTTAAAAGTGGGGTTGCAGCAAGCAGACAGTTTCGGGCAGTGTTGGAGCCCAGAGCAGTGTTGCCAATTTAGCAATTTTGTTGCTAATCTAGTAGCTTTTTAGTCTCAGAAAGATGTCAAGTTTTTCTGCACCAGGTTGCTGAACAGTGACTTCTGAATAAATTTGTGGATACTCTGGTGACTTTTGCTTTTGCCTGTGCTCAGGGAGTGAGCTTCAGTTCCGGTCAGACCTTGCTTGGAGTTGGAGGCGCCTGTCCATGCGCGCTTCAGGGGTGGCAGATTTTGGCAGGGGGACGATGATGAGGGGAAATGCAGTGGTACCAGTCGCTCCTTGTGTAACTCTAGGCAGCAGTAAGCAGCAGCTGTAGTCTGCCCTGTTGTCACTCAGGATCTAGCAGTGTAGAGGATGGAGCCTCTGGCTGCAAACGGTCTCGCTGGGCTCAGCAGGTAAGAGACTCTCAGCACTGAGCTGCCTGCCTCCACCCACTTCTTGCAGGCACTTGCCATGTAGCCTCTTGCATTCCTATCCAGCCTCTTCACCTCTGTGCATGGGTGGGTTGTGGATGGATTGCAGCTAGTGGAGTCTTTGTTACTGACACTCAGCACCCACCCTGGTATCCCCCAAACACCCATCACACATCAATTGTTATACCAATAAAAACTAGCAGGATCTTATTAAAGGGGACAAGACATTTGTCACATTTATTGTAAATACCATAATAAAATAAAAGATAACAGCAAACAATGTTGTTTGGTATACTGATTCCTATGATTAATACTATATAAAAAATTCTCTTCACCCCTATGGTGGTAGTGTCTTCCTCAACCTTGGGTCCCTCTACAGAGGCCTGGGAGTTTGAGGGTTCTGCGCAAGTATCTAGTTTCTCATCACTGCACTCTTCTGGACAGAGAGCTCAGATGTTTTCCTGGATCTGTTGGAGCCATCTCCCAGCTAAGAGTCACACCCCAAGTGCTCCTCCACCACAGCGACCACTTTGGCCTTCACTTTCCACATCCTCTCTAGTTCCTCTTTTCAGGCCCTGGTAATTCTCCAGCTTCTCATATTCCTTCTTCTGATGTTGCTGTCACTTGGCAGTCTATATCTATCACCACCGCTGTCTTCCTGGTCCTTGTCTATTACCACATGTCTTGTTGATTGGCCAGTACCTGCCTGCCGTCTGGATCTGGAAGTCCCACCGAATCTTAGCCCTGCTATTCTCCACAACCTTCTGGTGGATTTCCTTTTTTCCCAAATTCTGGTCTTGGGAGCTCTAGCCCATACGCTTGCAGATGTTCCTGTACACAATGGCAGTCACTTGGTTGTGCCGTTAAGTGTATGCTGTTCCTGCCTGCATCTATATCTGCCACTATTGTTGTGAACTGTCTCTGAGGTCTCTCTGACAGTCTGCACCTTGGTCCTCTCTAGTGTGGTAGACCCCTGTTCATGGATCTGGTGCCAGTGCCTGTTCCTGTGCTTCTATGAATCAGTGCCTCAGTGCTGTCTTTTAGTCCAGTCTCTTTCCAGCCACTGGTAGGATTTCCCAATGTCAGCCACCTCAGCTATCTGTCGATGGTACTCCCATGCAGGGTCTGTCTTGCCATGGACACTTCTTCTGCTTGGTCTTCCTCCCATTGTCTGCTGCTGCCTCAGGCATTCTCTCAGCAGCTCATTCTTTGGGGGCCAATCTTACGGTTACTCCTGGATGTTCCGGGTTTCGTCCAGGACAGTGGCTTTGACGCTCACCAAGACCCCCGCCCGCTTCTTTCCGGCTGGTATAACGTTTCTGGTGTGTTGGACTTGGTGGGGACCTACCGTGCATTGTGAGAGAGTTCGGGTCTTCACATCGGAGCTTCCATGTCCTTCTTTGGCCAGCTCACTATTACCGGCAGGGTATTGATGACGGCAAGGCGATCTGTGATGGCGTGGATCTATGTTCTTCCCACCTGAGCTGGCTCTTCAGGACCTGTCTTATCCTTGGTGATACTTGGATGTTGTCTGTCTTCCTTGCCTCCTCCATCATGGTTTCATGTGACTGTGGGACGCCAGGACTGTAGCTGGTCTGTATGTCAGCTATGTGGACCCGCTGGTAGTTCCACCCCATCAGTCTTGTACTAACTTCCCTCTACTTCAACTACCATCGAGCCCACACTTTCAATGTACAATGACATCCCGATATCTCACTGCTAGATCCGCAGTCAAGGTGATTCCGCGAGTCGATGTCTCGTTCATTCTAGCATCTTACAGCTTGATGTCATCCATGTGAGGAGGTGGCTGATGGTAGTTCCACTCCTGAACCTGTACTTGCAATCCCATGTCCTTTGTGATTTATCTGGCTGAGGGTTTAAGCCTATGCAACAGCAGCGGGGACAGTGCATCACCTTGGTATATGCCGCCTTGGCCAGTTTGAGCGACTGCCTTGAGTTGCACTTCCAGTGGTTGTCTTCCATAGTCCATCTGAAGTTCTTGAGGAAAGGTCCTTAGTGTTCTGTTGACTTTGATAGTATAGCGCCAGACATTCACAGATCCACGTGTGCGGCATTGAGTCATAGGCTTTCCTGTAGTCAATCCAGGCTGTGCTCAGATTGGTCTGTCTAGATCTTGAGCGACTGCTGTCTATCTATGAGCAACTGGTGTTTGAGCCCTCTGGTGTTCCCAGTGCCCTTCTGAGCTGTGCTCATGTACTGGCCTCATGGTCCTGTAGCTTGGCGGCTATGATGCCTGATAGGACTTCCATGTTGTGGGAGGCAGGTTCATCGGTCGGTTAGTTACGGTTCTGTTCCCTTGCAGGGGTCTTTCATGATCAGCACTGTCCTTCCTTGTGTTAGCAGTTGGGTGGACACTGCTGCTAGGCAGCATGGTTCACTGTGTTGCTAGGCGTTCAATGCAGCTGTTAGTATTCTTTAGCCAGTAGGTGTGGACAGTCATTGGTCAGGGCCTGTCCAGCCCTTCATGTTTTGACCCGCTGCTGAGATCTTCGAGTGGATGGTGGCTGGTTTTCTGTTCTGGGAGTTTGCTGTGCTTCTTCTCTCAGGGCCTGCAGCACTTTGCACTGGTGTTATGAGTCTTCTCTTTCTCCCATATGTTCTTCCAGTACTGTTCAGTTTCTGCTGCTGGTGGCTCTGCTGTTATTGTGGTGTTGCGCTGTGCAAGTTGAGAGTACACCTTGGATGGTTTTTGGGAGAACAAGGCATTACTTTTTTGGCCTCTGCTTCTCTAGTATATCTCCTTAGCTCATAGCCAGTGCCTGTGAGCCTTTGTTTAGCAGTCTCTAGGGCTTCAGATGGAGTACGGCCCTTGTATTTTTTCAGTAGCTGAGTCTCTATCTCTAATCTCTACACCCTTCTGTAGTTCCACCGCACTGACTAACTTCTCTCAGAGTCGCCTTGATCTTATCTCCCCCCTCATTTTCCAGGGTGGGTACATACTGTTGTTCTTCTCTTGATCGTGTCGGCATCATCTTCCAGGAATTACAGAACGGCTGTGGCAGTTACGAAGGTAATTGCATTTGCAGTGTAATAGGTCGGTAGTCAGGGCATTGTCCATGAGGGCTCTATTGGCATCATCTTCTAGACATACTAATTCTGATGGCATACTTCCCTGAGCCTGAGTTAATCGTCCATCGAGGATTGACGTAGTAGTTTCTCCATGATACTTATGCTCCATATCAGCTGCTGTGCTCTGACAAGGAGGGGTGGCAGTGAAGTTTCAGCTTCAGTGTGGGCTGCCCTCCACTTGTTCTTCCAGGTCTTCTTTGAGTCTGGGGTGTAACGTGGAGTTGGTCTAATCTCAAGCTGTGAGCAGCAGCTCCTCTTACTATGTGAAGCAGGTTGGGTAACTAGCTGTTTCTCAGTAAGTGTGGATGTAGGTCTTTTGTCCATCCATGTCCCTCATACGTTCATATATCCCCTCTCATTAGGTCTACTGTGTAGTAGCATTCCATCCATCAGTTCTCTTGTCTCGTCCATGGAATGGTTTGTTCCGTAGCCACTTATCGTCAGATTGTCCTGGTTCCTCAGCATCTGGCGGGCCCTTGTTAAATCGGGCGGACGTCCGAGCCGGCATGAACTCTCCTAGTTCGTGTCACTCTCATATTTGAGGTAGGCAGGTGAAGCGTTAGGGGTCTTTTGCCCAAGGACCCTACTGGAAAAGTTGGGATACTACCGGATTGATACCCGGTCTTCATATCGCAAGGCAGGTCTACCCGTATCAAAAGGGTGGCGCTCTTAACCACATACGTAATAATATATCAACTGAGAGCGTAGTGGTTAGAGCGCCACCCTTTGATACGGAGGACTGGGGTTCAATCCGGTAGGTACCCAATTTTCAGAGGTCCTTGGGCAAAAGACCCCTAACGCTTCACCTGCCTACCTGCAGATATGAGAGTGAACAACTAGGAGAAGTCATGCGCCGGCTCGGACGCGCTCCGGATAACAAGGTCCGCGCCAGATGCTGAGGAACCAGGACAATTGACGATAAGTGGGCTACTGGAACAACCATTCATGGACGTGGACAAGAGAACCTGGAATTGAGGAGCTACTACAACAGTAGACCTAATGAGAGGGGATATATGAAACGTATGAGGGGACTTGGATGGAAACAAGACCTACATCCACACTTATGAGAAACAGCTAGTTACCCAACGCTTCAACATCCTGAAAGAGGAACTAGAGAGAATGTGGAATGTGAAGGCATAGTGTCCCTAGTGGTGGAGGAGCACCAGTGGGTGGCTGTGACTCCTAAGCTTGGAGTGCTCCACCAGATCCCAGAACATACCATCCAGAGCTCTCTGTCCTCAGGAAGGGTGCTAGTGCCTAGAACAGCTAATGATATGCGCAGACCCTCAAGACTCCTATGCCCGATCTGGTAGATGATGACCAGAGTATGAGGAGACATCATACCACCATAGGGGTGAGAGGAGGATTTTATTAATATTATATATATATATTATAAATACACAGTGATATCCACACGAATATCTATTTCTAAGTTCTTGTTAGTGATTTATTAGTGCCTAGCATAATGTGCTTTGGCCGAGAATACTGGCCGGGACGGTACCGTGTAACAAGAGTGGAGCCGAGTCCGGTCAGGTGGCACCTGATGCTTCCTGGTAGTTGCGGCACAGAACAGGTGACTCAAAGTCCTCAGTTTTCAGTGTGCCAGTTTTATAGAGATTTTTCCCTGTGTTAGTTCATGGGATTGTTTGCATTCTGCTGTTGCAGATGTGAATCAGTCATGGTTGCTCGGCTCTATTCGTCAGATGGTTGTTTTAGGGTGCTTGGGGTGTTGCGTCTGCTGTTGCATAATTCAATCGCAGGTGTCGTGCTGCCATGTGCTGTTGATTGTTTTGTTAGGTGCTTGGGTATGGAGTCCCAGTTCGCCTTCCGGGGGGGTCCCAAATGAATTTATCAGAGGTTGGAAGGTCTCTTATTCTGTAGTGTTTCGAAGTGTCACTTAGAGAGTGAGTCAGTTAGAGTTCAATTAACCTTTAACAAGTTTTATACAAAGTATTTCTGTGAGCAGGCTTCACACAGACACAGCTGGTGGCTTGCAGGTTAGAGGCTAAATCTGGGGAATCACATTTATTTCTAATATAAACCTTTAGTTATAAAGTATTAATTAACATTAAATCATTTCTAACAATAAATCATTTTTCATATAAACCATGTCTAATATAAACCTTCTTTAGTATCCCTACACAATCCCCCCTCAGATGTTGATCACCCACAGCCCTTTACAAAGGGTCATTTACGATGAATGTGGAATCAACATCATCTCGGCACAATCAAATACAACTCGAATAGATCCTGAATCCTCCGCTGTACAGTTGCGAAGCATGGACACTGTGTTGCTCAGACTGGACAAAGCTGGAGGCTTTCTGCACAAAAGGCCAACATCGTATATTGAGTGTAAACTGAAATGACTTTGTAATGCAGATGTTTATGGTTGCTCCAGTCTACAGACTACTGGGGTCATTTGTCCATAGCCGGCATCTTATGCTTTTCAGACATATTGCCAGAATGCCTCAAGGCATTCCAGCATACACCATTCTCTGGGTGGCTTGTAACATCTGGGATACAGTTCCACCAACTGAGGGGTGGAGGCGGCCCAGAGACAGACCCCCCTATTACATGGGTGCATCAAGTCTGTTTTGACATAGGACTTTCAACTGGTCAAGCCCTTGCGGCCACGCAGGAACGGACCAAATGGCAAACAAATGGTACAGCCAATTGTTCAGCTGAGCATTGAAGAAGCACCGCCTATTTAGCACCCCTACTGTCTCCTACACAGAATCTCTTGTCTGTCTGTCAACCTTGCAGTATCCATAATGCTTCCCCAGAGCTCTGTCCGCCTTCCAGTACTTCACCCAGAACACTTAAATCTTGTTACAATATATTTGAAAGGGGAAACTTTGCAGGAAAGCAGTTGAGTCCTTAGAATTATCCTTTTCTATAAATCTCCACAGCCTTGTGGAAGAAAGGCAATTTGTTGTCTTGATGCCTGTATTCGCTTTATTTAAAATTCAGCTTTAATTATTTTAAAACTCCAGTGAATGCATCTCTAGCTGTCCTAATGTTTACCACATCTGTCAGAGAAGCAGCCTTTTCTTTTTAGGTTTTATACTTGTGGATTTTTATTTCAAATTGCATGCTACAATAGCATTCAAAAGCGTGACATTTACGACTGACTCCACCACAAGTTGAGTAAAACCCATACTGAATCATTCAAGGGCATACTGAGTAATTCATATGTTAATCACCTTTTCCCAAAAATAAGAAAAAGAAACAAGGAAACAAGAAACAATTCACTATGATGTGTCCCTGAAACAAATATATAAAGCTTTTACCAAATAGCAAAACACTGCAATCATATGTACTTTAGAAGTCTTGTTGGTTACAAGACTTCTCCTGTTTAGGAAAAGATGGAGGGACTGGTCCTGCTGAAGTCGGTGACTTTACTAGCAGTGGATTCAGGCATCAAATCTAGGAAATTGGTGTGGAGTTGAGGTTGCTTTGTACCATGTGATGACAGCAGCCAATGGAAAATGATCATCCAGATGGCTACACTCAGATAAAATACAGGCTCTCTGGAGTTTAGAGAGTTTTTTGCTCCACCTGGAGACTTTTCCAGGTCGAAATGGTGACTTTCACTGAGTGGCAGTTGCAACACTGAGCCAGAGCACAGCCCTTGGATGTTGCCATAATTTAGGCTTTTAGCCATCTGAGCCCTGGCCCCATCTCCTCTTGGGTAGTGTAGAATCTCACCCTGGCACACGGTTTCTTATTTTAAATTTTTGTATCCCAAAATTCTCCGAATAAATTAACTGAATACACTGCTGGTTCATATTTACCCGAATTTAACCATGATGCTCCCATCTCTATTACAGATTGGGCAAGTGCATACTGGGTGCAATTTTAATTTCCTTGGAGTACTGTTTCTTGAAATGAGCTAGCAAGTTCTCGTTGTTCATCCTGCTTCTTATGGAGTTCCTAGCAGGGTGTCTATATCTAACTTCACCTGCTATAGAAGTGCAGTCCTGCAGGATGCTGAGTGCTCTGGACTCTGTGAAATGAGTGAGCATTGAGGTTGTTCTGTACCCTTATTTATGCAATGGAAGGCCTGCAGTACCAAGGATGTAATCAATCTGCTTCAGTCAGGTGGTGGTGGGATAAGGTTGGTTAGGTTTTTGCAAACTTCAAATTGCTGTCTGTACTCCTGTATCCACAGTGGAGAGAGAATCTTTAATGGGTAACAAACATTTTAGCAGTGGCTTCGATCATCCTAGTTTAAGAATGTGTGTTCAAACTCAACTTTCCTTTCCAAAAGAGCATGTCCAAGTAATAGCATCAATACCTTGTCAGTAGGTGACAATAACCAGCCTTGTTTGACTTTCAAAAGTCATACCCTGATAGCTTATTTATCAAAAATAATTTGAATGCTGTTTTAATGCTGTGGAAGAGCCACATGGCAAGTGAAATGACAGACTCAGGTAATGCCCTAAGCAGATCCTAGTCTCTGAACTAGGATCATAGGATCCTCCTTCTGTGGAGGAGCTAGAGCACAGAAGTTTAAATCAGATGGGACATGCTCACATCTCTTTGCTTTGACATTTAAGGTATTCTGAGAGGAAAAAATGCTCTTGTTTTCTGTCTCTGGGTGTGTGTTAAGGATCATTGGGATGCTGCTTGCATTGTTTAAATCACTCTGCCTTCTGTCTCACGTCAAACTAGTCCTGGACACTTGCTATTGATGCCTCATTGAAAAACTTCTGAAAAACTCCTGCTTATATACCATATTTTAATAGTTTACCATTTGTTTGGTTGATTACTTGGAGCACCTGTGTACAAATAAGATCTTTGTTGCTTTTGATTTTTGTCTGTTCCTGCTTCTTCCACCTTCTTTGAAATCCTATGAAATCTGAATGTCATAATTGACTGCTCAAGGAACAGAGGATACGATACTGGGAAACTGACTGGTGCTATATGAACATCTTTATTAGGTAGAATTCCAGTGAACAATGAGCAACAGAAACAGATGACATTATTCCTGTTTTGATGCAGCTGTCCCAAGTAAATTATTTTTTTGTAAAGGAAGACATCAGAAACATTCACTATAAGCAGAATCATCCTGTGCAAATATCCTCTCAGATACATGTAACTTTACTTTTTGCATAGAACAGTTGAAGCAAAGGAAATGAATATTCCAGGGATTCCATAAGTGCCTATCACTTCACTTCTCTCTCCTGAAGTATGAACTCTTGATTGCTTCCTTAATTAGTTCTTTCCTTTTTTAATCTCTCTCTCTGCTCCTGTTTATAAATGGATATACAAAAAGTGCAAGATTAAATTATCAGGCAGCCAGTGCCCATTATAGAATATAAATGTTACATGGACCCAGGCCACCCCATTCTTGCAGATCCTCAATAAGAGCCTTATCCTGTAAAGTGCTGAGTGCCTCCTGCAAGTCACTGAGCCATTGGCTTTAGTAGTAATTGAGGGGCAATGAGCATCTTGTAGGATTGGGCCCTAATTTCAGTGAACATGAGTGCAGCTGAGCCATGAGACAAAGCAATTAATGAGTCAGCCTGTGCAATTGCATTTAATTTTCATTCCAGTAGTTTTCTCAGCTCATTTGGTGGCAGCTTTTTGCCTGAACAAAAATAGTCCCAGAAGAGGAGGCAAATGTATTCATGGGTTCACTGCAACTTGGCTGATAGAATTAGCTGAAAAATTGCTGCCTCCCATTGTCCTGTGACAATCCTTGTTGTGCTTGGTAGAGTTAAAATGAGTGCTGTTTAGTGACCTCTGTCCTCCCTTCCTTATAGAATAGAGAACCCGTTGACCTGAAGGTGGCCATGCTGGAGATGGTGGAAAGGTTAAAGTTCAAGTGTGCAGACCCTAAAGTAAGTTACTGAAATGGTTGTTTGTTTGAATGCGCGCACGTGCTCTCTCTCTTGCCTTTCATTCTCCTTGAGCTAAGCGCAGTATATTGTTAATGACTATCTGAATGTTACACTGAGATCTAATTAAGCATGTTAATCAAAACACAGAATGCAGACTTTGAATATGCCTAGTGATATATCATATATTTTCCCATTGTATGTTCAAAGTCATAAAATAGAATCATTAATTGTTTTCCGTCAACCGCAAACAAGTGCATTGTTAATTTTCTTTGCAGTAGCACCTCCTTAGAGGCCCACACCCACTCTAAAATCAGTGTAGCTAAACAAACTGTGAAAGGTCCACAACGAGCTATACTGTTGCTAAGGTGGCATCAGATAAACATGATCTATTGGGGAAACTAGGACAATAGTCTTCCTTCCGTCATCCAAGTTGAGATAATAACCAAGAGCCCTTTGGAGAATGTGCTAAGGCTCTATGTGACAAGGAATCTTGTCAGAAGATGTATCGGTGACAATCTTCCTGGAAAAACAGACCTCCTGGAAAGAGAAGGGAAGGTATAACATCTCAAGTGTACGTATTCCAGTGCAGAGTCAGGGAGTTAGTACTAAGAACTACTTACTGGTACGACACCTGTTAACATGGACTCCCATTTGCTAACCAAAAAACTGCAATGGAAATGGCATCTGCAAAGCTTCATTTGAGGGGCTAGGAGTGATTGTCAGAAGGGGAAGCCACAAACAGGAATTATCTTTGACAAACATCTCAGCAGGAGAGCAGAAAGAAGGCTTCTACTTCTCAACATTGTAGTAAGTATAAGGCATACATCAGCAAAATTGAGACTAAAGTGGTTTCTACAAGTGCTGGTAGCTGTTACAGCGCTAGGAGAGCTCTCTCCCAGTGCTGGAACTGCGATTACACAGCCACGGCACCGCTTTAACATCAGTTGTGTAGACATACCCTTACGCCAACTATCAGGAAAAACTTCAAAGTGGCAAGATCTGTTAGATAATGGAGGAGTCTCCTAAGGGAAGTTGCAGCAAACCCCATTGCTTGATGTATTAAAAACTCAATGGCACAAAATAGTAGCTTAACAAAGGTGCCACAATGTATATAGTACAACTAGTCAGTTACCAACACCAGCGCTCCAAACTTGCCAGTCAATCACATACCTCATTTGGATGCAGAAGTACACAATCAGGCGGAAGCAGAGACCAAAAAAAGGGGATGGGGAAATAAAGTCCAGTACTGTGTTAAACATAAACTACTAAAAATATAAAGGGAAAGCAGCATTTTTGTTCTGCATAGTAAAGTTTCAAAGCTGTATCAATGTTCAGCTGTAAACATCTGAAAGAACCATAACATTCAGAGTGACGAACAACCTCCATTCCCAAGGTGTTCGTAACTCTGAGGTTCTACTGTAGATGATGGGATAGGTCTTCCTTCTCTCTTATCCTGTGCACTTGTACTCCCTTGAAGTTTCGTGATTGTTTCTTTCCTTATTTCCCTCCGGTTGCTAAATCATGTATTTACTTATATGTAAGTACTTCTAGGGTTTGCATAGTGTGTGGTAATTGTATCCTGCTTGCTCCTCACTAAGGGTTGTTTGGTACTGGAATTCCAAAATAAGCTGGAGGAAAGTTGTGATCAAATGCACAGTGAGTATACCAAACCAAAACATAGATTGTAATGTAACAAATTCTCTACTAACACCCAAACATCTCATTAACTGAGCTCTGGTACAGTAGCTGGGGTGGCTGACTGCCCCCCTCCATTGTGGCCAACATCTATTTTTCCTTCTATAATAGACTGTTTTGTTACTGAGATTTTTTTTTTTTCCTTTCCGCTGCTGTAATTCTCCTGAAACATCTGCTTGAACCAGAAACAAACAGCAGTTCGATCTCTGGATACAGCGTCCTTGCCTGAACGCTCTGGCCCTGAAATCCTCCAGCGCTTTGTTCCTGTAGCATTTTTTCCCTCTAGCACTACGAGACTTGATTAATCCAAATGTGAAGTCCCGCAAGCACTGTAGTTATTTTTAGCATTAGAGCTCTGCAAAAGGTGAATGAAGATTTATGATTTCATCTAATATAAATCTAGCAGCTCTTCCCTTCCCAGCTAGGATTTGGATGGATTCCAGCAACCTCTTCCTTTCTCTTAAATAGCCTTTTATTTCTTTAATTAAAAAGTTCAGAAGGGCCAGTCAGTCCTTCAGGGTCCTAAGGAGCATTGATGAAATAGGTACAATATATGTTAGGAATTTCTGTGTATGGCTACTTTCATTTGGGGATTATAAATTGGTTTTTGCAAGCACCCATTTATTTTGTGCATTGGTTCAATGTCTTGGGGGTGGGAGGAAGAGGAGGCTGGAATGGTGAGAGAGGCTGGTTAGACTAGTGATGAAACTTAAAAAGTTTGGAGATCCATTTTGGACGCTTACCTAAAGTTCTAAGGATCTCTTATTTGAATATCTCCTTAAGAATGCCCTCTGTTTTTAACCCACCCTTCCATTTCCCGATGTAGTTCATATTTTACAGTTGGCTTTTACAGTTGACTCTTATTCTGAGGAGATAAACCTTAGAACATAAGAATGGCCATATTGGGTCAAACAGATGGTCCATCTAGCCCAGTATCTCATCCTCCTTACAGCAGCCGACACCAGATGCCTCAAAGGGAATGAGCAGAACAGGGCAACCATCAAGTGATCAATTCCCTGTCATCCAGTCCCACCACCTGGCTGCCAGAGGCCTAGGAACACCCTGACTACTTTTGTCTAATAGCTATTGTCTAATAGCTCCATGAACTTATCTAATTCTTTTTTGAACCCAGCTATAGTTTTGGCCTTCACAACATCCCCTGGCAACAAAGTTGACTGTGCATTGTGTGAATTAGTACTTATGTTTGTTTTAAACCTATTAATTTTATTGGGTGACTTTGTTCTGTTTGGCTCTTGTGTTATGTGAAGAGGTAAATAACGCTTCCTTACTCACTTTCTCCACACCATTCGTGGATTTTATAGATCTCTATCATGCCCCTCTGCGTTCCCTCCCCCGTCATCTCTCTTTCTCAGATGAACAGTCCCCATATTTTTAATCTCTCCTCGTATGGAAGCTGTTCCATGCTCTTCATCATTCTGTTGCCCTTCTCTGTACCTTTTCCATTTCTAAAATACTCTTGCTGAGATGGAGCGACCAGAACTGCACGCAGTATTCAAGGTATGAGTGTACTGTGGATTTATATAGTGGCATTACTGTCTTATTATCTATCCATTTCCTAATAGTCACTAACATTGTTAGCTTTTTTGACTGCTGCTGCTACACATTGAGTGGATGTTTTCAGAGAACTGTCCACAATGACTCCAAGATCTTTCTTGATGGTAACGGCTAATTTAGATGCCATCATTTTATATGTGTAGTTGGGATTATGTTTCCCAATATGCATTACTTTGCATTTATCAACATTGAATTTCATCTGCCATTGTGTTGCCCAGTCACCCAGTTTTGTGAGATCCCTTTGTAACTCTTCACAGTCTTCTTTGAACTTAACTATCTTGAGTAATTTTGTATCAGTTGCAAACTATGCCGCCTCACTGTTTACCCTTTTTTGCCAGATCATTTTTGACTTCTGAACAGTACTTGTCCCAGTATAGATTCCTGGGGGACTGAAAACTGGCCATTTATTTCTACCATTTGTTTCCTGCCTTTTAAACAGTTATTGATACATGAGAGGACCTTCCTTCTTATCCCTTAAGAGCCTTAGAGACCTTGTCAAATATTTTATGAAAGTCCAACTTCACTATATCTAGTGGATCACCCTTGTCCGCATGTTTGTTGACCCCCTCAAAGAATCAGTGAGGCATGATTGATTTCCCTTTACAAAAGCCAGATTGTCTCTTCCCAAACAGATTTGTGTTCATCTATTTGTCTGATAATTCTGGTCTTTTATATAGTTTCAACCAATTTGCTTGGTACTGAAGTTAGGCTTACTGGCTTTTAATTGCCAGGGTTGCCTCTGGAGCCTTTTATAAAAATTGACATCACATAAGCTGTCCTCCAAACATCTGGTACAGAGGCCGATTTAAGTTAGTAGTTATGCAATTGCATATTTGAGTTGCCTCAGAATTCTTGGATGAGTACTATCTATCCCTGGTGGCATATTACAGTTTAATATATCTGTTTGCTCCAAAACCTCCTCAATCAGCACCTCAGTCTGGGACAGTTCTTCGGATTTGTCACCTAAAAAGACTGGCTTAGGTGTGAGAATCTCCCTAACATCCTCTGCAGTGAAAATCAATGCAAAGAATTTAGCTTCTCCACTATGGCTTTGTCTTCCATGAGTGATCCTTTATCACCTTGAGAATCCATGACCCCACTGACAGGCTGTCTGCTTTTGACGTACTTAAAATTATTTTTGCTATTAGTTTTTTGCTAGTTGCTCTTCAAATTCTTTTTTGGCCTACCTAATAATACTTTTACATTTGACTAGCCAGAGTTTATGCTCTTTTCTATTTTCCTCCATAGGATTTGACTTCCAGTTTTTAAAGGAAGCTTTTTTGCTTCTAACAGCCTCTCTTGCTTTGTTGTTTAGCCATCATGGCTTTTTTCTAGTTATCTTTATAATAAGATAGATATAATTTGAGGCTCTATAATATTTTTTTTTTAAAGTTTCCATATAGCTTGCAGACCTTTCACTCCTGTGACTGTTTCTTTTAATTTCTGTTAAAATGAGTTTCCTCATTTTTGTGTAGTTCTTTTTTAGCTTAAATGTTACTAGGGTGGGCTTCTCTGGCATTTTCCCCTTCACAAGGATGTTAAATTTAATTATATTATGGTTGCTATTACTGAGCAGTTCAGGTACATACATCTCTTGGATTAGATACTGTGTTCCACTTAGTACTAAATAAAGAATTGTCTCACCCCTTGTGGGTTCTAGGACTTGCTGCTCCAAAAAGCAGTCATTAATGGTGTCTAGAAACTTTATATCTGCATCCTTCCCTGAGGTGACATGTACCCAGTGTATATGAGGGTAGTTGAAATCCCCCATTATTATTGAGTTTTCTGTGTTTAAAGCCTCTCTAATTTCCCTGAGCGTTTCACTTTCACCATCACAGTCCTAGTCCAATTGTCGGTAGTATATTCCTGTTGCTATACTCTTGTTATTCAAGTATGGAATTTCTTAAGAAAGGTCCATAGAGATTCTGTGTGTAGTTTTATTCGTATAAGAGTTTTACTGTATTTGGCTTTCTATGCTTTCTTTCACATATTTAGTGCCATTCCCCCGCCAGCACGACCTACTCTGTCATTCCTATATATTTTGTACCCTTGTATTACCATAACCCATTGATTATTATCGTTCCGCAAAATTTCTGTGATGCCTATTATATCAATATCCTCATTTAATACCAGGCACTCAAGTTAACCCATTTTAGTATTTAGATTTTTACCATTTGTATACCAGCACTTTCAGTTGTCTGCCCTCCAAGTGATGTCATTGAATGGGACTCTTTTTTTCATTTTACTGTTTCTCTTCAGTTCCTCTCTGTACTTTATCAACTTCTATCCTCTCCTCTTTGCTAGGATATAGAAAATCCTTGATAATAGATCCTCCACTATAGGATGTATCTGTCTGAACTGTGTGCTACTCCACACCTGTCAGCTTTCCCTCAGCCCTTAGTTTAAAAATTCCTCTATGACCTTTTAAATTTTACATGCCAGCATTCTGGTTCCATTTTGTGGTTTAGGTGGAGCCCATCCTTCCTATCTAGGCTCCTCCTTTCCCAAAAGGTCCCCCAGTTCCTAATAAACCTAAAACCCTCCTCCCTATTCTATCATCTCTCACATTCATTGAACCTCTGCAGTTCTGCCTGTCTAACTGGCCCTATATGTGGAACTGGAAGCATTTCAGAGAATGTTATCATGGAGGTCTTGGGTTTTAATCTCCTACACAGCAGCCTGAATTTGGTCCCCAGCACTTCTCTCCTACCTTTCCATATATCATTGGTACCTACATGTATCACAACCGCTGGTTCTTCCCCAGCACTGCACATAAGTCTGTCTAGTTGTCTGGAGAGATCTGCAATCCTTGCATCCAGCAGGCAATTTCCTTGGAGAAGAAGGATTTGGCGTGGAGCTTTTGGAATTTGTTTGTTAGCCTTCAGGCGCACTTCTACTGCTTGTCTGTGAAGTGTTGGATGTTGGCTGGGTAGCAGCAATGTAGGGAGGTTAACTTTTCTCTTTGTCTATTTTTGGTATTTTTATTTGATCTTGGGCAATTAATGGGTTTGTCAGAGGTGCCTAGAGCATTGTATGAGGCCAGTGTATAATTGTGTAATAAAAGAAATCCAAACAAAGAACAAATTAAAAGGCCCAGACTAAAACTGTAAAGTTCTTCTAAAAAACTGGCCATAAATACAAGCAAAAGCTTCATGGCTTCATGACCCCACACATGCTCAGCAGCTCATTGGCCAGCCTGTGTTCCTGTACCCATCGTCTCTCAGCAGTTGGACCAGAGGAAGACCTAACTTTTTTTTCCCCCTCCCTTTCCTATCTGGTAACTTGGAGGTCCTGCTCCTCCTTGGGGGCTTGTATATCAAAAGGTCAACCTTGTTCTTACAGACTCTGACTCACGACTCTGCTCCCACTGTGCCTCTTGAGTGTCTGCAGACTAGAGTTCAACATAAATCCCAGTAGATTCATACGTATAGACACAAAGTGAGGTTGAGAATTGTGAAGTGCTAAGAATCCCTAACTCACACTGAAGTTAATGGGAGACCAAGGTGTTCAGCAACTGGCAGGATCAGACTCCTAGGAAAATGGATCCCTTCTAAATTGGCATATTGTACTTTCTAAGTTACCCTGCTTTTCTGTACATTAACCTTCCATTTCCAGCACTATAGTTTACGGTCCGCATGGTTGTCAGCAATTTCCTTAATCTGTTTTTGCTGTAATGCTATAAACTGTATGTAGTTATTTTTATAACTAACGCAAGCAAATTAGCATAGCAGCATCTGAATTAAAGGAACCCTTCTTTGTTGCACAGAACCTCATTTTCAGTTAACTAGTTCAGTGTAGCTGTGTTACCTGTGGCCACCGGTATAAGTCTAACAGGCTGGAGGTTTGTGTGTATTTATACAAACAGAAGATCAGTGCACAGAGTCCGTTAACTGAAGTTTATAAGTCTATTTAACAACCTTTCTGGAGCCAACACAAAAAGGCAGCAACAGTCCCTGACTTGTGTAAAAGGGAAATAGTTGCAGGATGTACCTTTTTGTTTTGTGGGGAAGGAGAAGCAGGAAGGGGAGAAGGTTAAATGGCCTTTTTTAAATATCAACTTCATTTTTTAAAGCCGTGAAATGTTCTTTGTCACCTCTTCTGCTTTATTGTTACTGTCAGAGAAATGTGGGCTTTAAACAGTTCAATACAACTACAAAATTGCCTCTTCATCTAAAGTTTTAGCAAGTAGTTTTCAGTAACGGTCTCTGCCAAATGAAGAGCTGATTATGAGGCAAATGCCATTTTGACAAGCTGAGCAGAGCCGTGACTCTTTTTCCCTATAGGAAACTACATTTCATGTTTCCAGTGCCGGATGATATGTGACGTTTAATTTAAGACCCTTGCTACCTACTTATAAAACTTTACTATGGTAATAGTGATAAAGCAGCTGAGTGTTACATTTGACAGTCTTTTTTCCCTTTACCTAGTTCATCCGTCTGTTCAGTTATGGCTGAGATGCCTTACTTGCAGTAAATAAAGAGGCTTAACCCTACAGTTTTATGAATTAAGGAGATTTGGCTTGTAGATAACGATCTAACAGTGAATCTCATTTAATCTCTTTGGTCATTCACTGGCTCACTTGTTATATGCCAGGCAAATGTATACAATGCAAAAGGAAAAAGGGGTAGGGGATAATGGCATCATAGGGAAGGGTCCTGTGGTTAGTTCATACAATTACTAATTTCCCACTGGAGTGATGCGAATTTCATTGATCTGTAATTGAAATCCCCACAGAGGAAAGGGCACTAATAATATTGACAAGCCTGTTACCATGAAAAGGAAACACTGGATTTTTTTTTTTCAAGTTTATGGGGATGGTATTGGCATTGATGTGACCCTGTCAGATTCTGCAGGCTAAACTGGGTCAGGCCAGCTCACTCTTTGAATGGGAGACCTCCCAGGAATCAAGGTTAATGATTCACTGAGTGGAGTGTTTCCTCCTTGGTCAGAGCAGAACTCGTGCCCCAGTGTGGCATTGGTGGGTGTTTTCCCTCAAGTGAGTTTTATGAAACAAGTGTTGACCGCTGGTGGTGGTTAATTTGGTAAGAGCAGAGGTGATAATCCTGGTGTCCTGACTAAATTCCAGATGGTATAAATCACTTTTTGCCTATCAACCCCCTCCCCCTGTGCTGCTATTGGATAGTGTGTTTCCAGAGCATGGTCCTCTTGTATAAGTATCTTACTATCTGAGCACCTCACAATCTGTAATGTATATATTTATTCTCACTGCACCTCTCTATGCTACAGAAGAACTACTGTCCCATTATATGAATGGAGAAACTGATGCACAGAGAACTAAGCAACTTGCCCAAGGTCCCTCAGCATGTCTGTGGCAGAGCAGGGCATTGAATTCTTGTCTTCTGAGTCCCACAATTTACTGACTTCTATGAAAACAGAACTGGACCCTCCATTTGACTGAAGTTGCAACATAAATGTAAATGATTTATTGTTGGGGCAATTTTGGACTCCAAGCATAGGGTGTGGATTGATCACTTATAACTGGGAGATTAAACATCTAGAGAAATGAAGTTATGTCAGCATACATTCAGCAGTTAGAGATGTGGCAGTTGCTGGGTGAATGGCAGATTTTCATGTAACTGTGAGGTCCCTGGCTACCAGTTCTGTTGTTGGAAAGCATTCTTCCACCATTGTAAGTTCATCCACAACGCTGAAAAAAAACCAACAACCTTGGAATGTGTACAGTCCGAATGAATTGTCCCAGTTCAGGGAAAAGTGGAGAGCAATGGACAGCCAAGCAATATCCACCATCTGTGGTTGGGACTGAGGCAACTTCTACTATGAAGTACACATAACAAGCCCAGCTTTTGGCAGAGAGGCTAACAGTGAGGCTTTCTCTGTTTTTCTCTGAGCCCTCATCAAGCTGCTGCAGTGATTTTACTGAGATGTCTCTTGCAAAGAATGTTTAATCCTGATTTTTACTAGGAAGGGAAAATGTAATAATCGGAGTCCATAAGATAGCAATCTCCCCTCAGATGCCCTTGCTGTATGTACATCCTGCATGTTGCCGCACGTGAGACTCCAACGTGGCCATTCAGTGCGTAAATTGCTCTTTTACCAGGTGAACTAATAGGGGCTGTGCTAAGGTTGTGTTGTAACTCTCGTTGGCTTGGTCTATACTAGACTTTTTTTCCTTAAAAATTTCCCACTATTGCACTACCACTAGTGCTGTACCACTTGTGTTAGGGGTGAGTGTGTGTGTATGTGAGAGAGAGTGAGAGTGTGTGTGTATGTGTGTGTGATGCTTCCAGTCAAGAAGTTACATTTTGCAGTCTTGCGCCAGAACTAGAAAGGCCTTGGGTAGGGAAACAGGGGGCTGACGTTTTAACTGTCTTTCATTTTGAAATAAGTGGACTCGTTTGGGAGGGGACTGAATCACATTTTGTCTCTGTAAACCAAATGAAATATGTTCTACATCAGTTTTAAATATAATGCCTACCTGAACAAAGAGCCCCCACAAACCTTTCGTGTCACTTTCAACCACCTACTTCCTATGTGATTACTCCTAGAGCGGAATTGTTTCTCTAGGTTTTGAGAGGAGTGGGTAGGAGAATTGCAGAAATCCAATAACATTAGACAGCCATGATTCTTGGAGTGGATTGTGGCTATGTCTGTAGTGCTTTGTGCTACCTGTTTCTAAGATGGTTAAAGTATTATTTAGAGACCCTTTACACACAGAGAGAAAGGGAGGACAAAACCACTGAAGCAACATGATGCTTATAATGTGTTGCTGTATTCTTTCCTCATGGAAACTTATTGCCTCATAACATTCTAAACAGATGGTTATATTCTAGAAACAACAAAATGTTGTTTTGAATGTTTATTACTAATCAGCTCTTCCTTAGGTTTTGTTAAATCAGGGCAGTTGCTATATATTTACACTGGCAAACTGACCTCACACGCCTGATGACTAGCCATCAAAAGGCAAACGCACATTGTACTAATGATCTGCTAAGCTATTGTCAAAGCCATCATTTTTAATGGGACTAAATTGCACTGTAAACAGATGAAGTAGGATGTCTGTGATGGACTGTTCCTGAAATTGCTTGAATTGGTTTCTAGTCATGGGTGGAGATTCCAATTTTAATTGGAGGGTAGGTTGACTGCGTTTTGCTTTGTGGGGATGTCTAGTTTAGAAACTTATCTGTTTGTCAGGTAGGAACTGTCGCCTAAACTAGTAGATGAAATAATGGGTGTAAATGACTGTTCAAGGTGAAAGACAGTGAAGAATAAAGCCCTGTGTGTCTGGAGACATCAATCCAACTCTCTGTTCCTACAGCAGACTTGGTTTGACTTTGGGCAAGGCATTTAGGCTACGTCTATGCTACACACCTTTGGTGGCTGCATGTAGTGTACATGTATGTGCCATAGTGAAAAGCAGGCTGTGCCCACACTGGTGTGTGTGTGTGTGTGTGCGTGTAGCTGCACATGTCAGTGAAAGGTTCTGGCAGAGGGGAGGCAGTGGAGGAAGGCTTCAGCAGGGGGAGCACCGGAGTCTTTCCCTACTGCTGGAGCCTTTCCCCACTGCAGGAAAAACTCTGGCAATGGGGAGGCAGCAGGGATACTACACTGCTAAAAAGCAGTGTAGATGGGAAGGCATGGTTTGGATTACTAGTAGGTTTGCCAACCCTCCAGGATTGTCCTGGAGTCTCCAGGAATTAAAGATTAATCTTTAATTAAAGATTGTCATGATGAAATCTCCGGGAACTCATTCAACCAAAGTTGGGAACCCTAGCTACTAGAGTGCTGTGTGGATAGGGCCCTTCATTTTCAGGTTTTATTTTATTTAATTTTTCCCAGGAATTTATCAGTGTTTATTACCACCACAACAAAAACAGGTGAAAATCGGTGCAAAAACCTCTTAATTTTTCTGGGTAAATACCAGGGTTTATTTTGGTGGATGGAAAGATAGGAGAAAAAAGTATTTGGTAGATTGATGAACAGAATTCGAAGCATTAATGTGGTTTGCTGCAGAACTGAAACAGAACTCAAAACACAATACCACCTCTGAGGTTGAGAAAACAATACATCTCCAATCCCCAAATAAAACTTTTTTCATTTGAATAAACAGTTTACTGTTGTAGACTTAAAACTATTAGCCTATAAATATTTACATTTAATAATTGGGCCACACCATTTGCAGTTCATACACTCACTTCATCCTTTTCTCCTGTTTTTTTGTTTTTTTCAGAACTTGTGAATACTTCCTTGTGTTCTGAACTGTATTCTGATCCAGATTTCCATTTTCTTCCTATTTCATGTGTCAAATCTTTAAACCATTAACTGCTAACAGCTTGAAATGTGTATGTGGTGGGCGTAAGATTCACCAGTATGTTCAGATGCGCATGCACTTCAGAGCTTGTGTGCGTGCCTGTTTCTTTATTGTATGTATCTTTTAGACTAATATGTAGCCTTACTTCAACAGGCAGCTTTGCATATACACACAAACTAATTTCTTATCGTAATACATATATCTCATGCAATGTATTGTATTGTCCTAATCAAACAAGTTTATATAATATTTGAATGATACAAAAGTAGAGTGAAAATCAGAAAAAACAGAATAATATTTTTTATAAAACCTGGGAATTTTTCAGTAAAAATAGGTTTAAACTGAAAATGAAGGGGCTTATGTATAGGGTTGCCAATTTTTTAATATATAAAATCTGGACACTCCTCCTCATCCCTCTGAGGTCCTGCCCCGCCCCTTTCTCCTGAGTTCCCGCCCTCCATTTGCTCCTCTTTCCCCCACCCCTGTTGCTTGCTGCTCTTCTCCTCCCCCTGCCCCCAACCGTAGGTCAGGAGGGACTTGCCTGCAGAGCCGGAACTGGGAGCTGCAGCTGCCCAATGCAGGTAGGAGGTTGTCATAAACAGATAGCTAAGGGTTAATGTCTCTTTCACCTGGAAAGGGTTAACAAACAACACCTAACCAGAGGACCAATCAGGAAACAAGATACTTTCAAATCTCAAGGGAGGGAAGCCTTTGTTTTTGGTTTTTGGGTTTTGCTTAGTTCTCTCTGGTTTCTGAGAGTGACCACACGTACCTACAGGCTCTCTAATCTTCTAGTCCAATTCTGTAAGTACAAAGGTAGAAAGGCGGATATAGTCTTTTTAATTGGTTTTTCTTTATTTGCATGTGTATTTGCTGGAAGTGTGTTAAATTGTATTTCTGTTGGAGAAAGCTTTTCTCCAGTTTCTATAAGCTGAGAAACCCTGTAATATTACATCTTGGAATTACAGAGATTTCTTATTTTTTTCTTTCTTTTATTAAAAACTTCCTTTTAAAGATCTGTTTGATTTTTCCCCAGTTGAGGCTCAAGGGAATTGAGTCTGTACTCACCAGAGAATTGGTGGGAGGAAGGAGAAAGGGAGGAGGGAAAACCTGCTCTCTGTGTTTATCTCTGTCTCTCTTCTCCGGGACAAGGGAGGGGGAAAGAGGGAATCCCTTTGTTTAGATTCACGGAGCTTGAAACTGTATTGCCTCTGGGTGAGGTGGAAAGCCTCTGGTTTAAGATTCAAGGAGTTTGGATCACAGTATCTTCCAGGTAACCCAGGGAGGGAAAGCGTAAGATAGGCACTAGTGAGGGAAAGAGTTTACTTTCCTTGTGTTAAGATCCAGGGGGTCTGGATCTTGGGGGTCCCCAGGGAAGGTTTTGGGGAGACCAGAGTTTATCGGGCACTCAGAGTCCTGATTGGTGGCAGTGTATCAGATCTAAGCTGGTAATTAAGTTTAGAGGATTTTATGCTAGTACCTCATTTTTTGGACTCTAAGGTTCAAATTGAGGAAGTATACTATGACAGAGGTGGCCCCAGGTGAGTGAGGGCTGGCGTGGGTAATGACTAGGTGCCTCCCCGGCCTGCTATAACTGGACTTTAGGTGTCCAGTCAGTAGATCTGACTGGACACTGTCAGGTCCCCCTTTCGACCAGACTTTCCAGTTGAAAACAGGACACATGGCCACTGTAAGTCCTTGCAAAACTCACATACATACCCATACCCTTTGGGCCTGTTCACCTAAGCTGTATGGCCCAGGTCTCATGGTCTACACTACTATTCTGTGCTGGGGGCGTGCTGTGCATGTACATATTCTCTACACTGTCGAAAAAAGCATGCAGTATGGACATACCCTTAGGCTTTGTACCTCTGTTTCCGCAGGTTCACCCCTGTTGCAGTGCTGGCATACAAAGAAAGCATGGTTATTGTACTAGTCCTCCCAGCAGTCTTGTGATTGCTCCTGCAACTGCTCTGTTCAAGGTTTTCTGTAATTCTAATTATTATATTGCAGGTTCTGTAACCTTTATGTATGAGTTTTCTGTGTTTATAAGGTGTAATGTATGCTGTCTTAGAGCATTTCTTGTTTAAATACAGAATATAGTACAGTATATGCATTAGAGGGTTGCACACTTCATTACTTCTGTTGGCTGAGCTCATTGCATTTCCTCCCCACCTCCCAAGCTTCCTGTTTGCCACTCCAATGCTGGGGCTCTGTGCATCCCGTCCCCCATTATTTCTTTTATTTCTGTCTGATAAGTCATTCATTTTATCAATATTTACAACTGGTTTGATATATAGAAAATTGCAGAGCTGGTTGAAGAAGCTGTTGAGTCTGCTGACCAGATGCCAGGGGTTCTGTATGTCCCCCATTTCTCCCTTCTGTTTGTCTGATTTTCACCAAATCAACAGGGTTCTTGATGCTTAGAGCATTCCCTGAAATTTTATAATTTGATGGGAGGCCGTGTTCAAAAGTTACTATGTTACACTGAATTTGATGGCATCTGTTTGTAACACCTCTTTCCTCCCTCCCTACCCACTGTCTCAATATAATTTGTTTTGGCCAAGTAATGTTGGACTCACAGGACATAGTACCTCAGCTGGCAGCAGGAGAGAGGAGTTATCTTGGGGGTGGGAAATGGGTTGCTGAGTCTACTCTGGGGAGTACTTGTGATGAGCTTGACCCAGCTCTCTTTCTTCCTGCCCCAGGTGGTACCTCCGAGGAGCGGTATGGAGCCATGTGCTGGATTTGTTGGATGGGGGCAGGGGATCGGGAGCCATTCAGGCTCTCTTTGCCCTCTTGCCCATCTCAGCAGCTCCCAGGCATTCTCACTGGTGCAGCGTACTACTGCTTTGGTGACAGGGTGGGCATGGGTCATTAGAATGTGTGCTCAATTATTACTTGAGCATTCTGCCACCATATTCCTGAGGAACACCAGCAAGAGAAGGGAAATGAAGATCATTAGCCGTTAACACATCTGGAAAAACCCACTGTCCTTCCAAAGGACAAAGAAAAGGCACTTCTCTAGCCAGAGGGCTTTCCTGTAGCTGCATTTCAAAAGCCTGCTGCAAATATGGAGGTGTCAGAGTGTCTCTAACAAGTTGCAAGAATCTCTTATTCTGGGAAGTGCTAGGCAAACTAAATATAGGAGTCACTGTCAGCTCCCCCTATACTTTTTATGCACTGCTGATGTGTGTTGATTTTACAAAATACCTGCTGTTTTATACAATGAAATGGCAACTTACAGAAGTTATATTTTGAAAATTCAAAACTCCAAGGCTGGATGGTTGCTCTGACAAACCCTACGTCAGAGAACTGGGCTGGGAACTGTAGCATACATACTCTCAACTGACTGGTAATACAGTGATGGGAGTGCTATTTGGGGACTGAACTTGTTTAACACAAAGCATGATGATTGGTGTGGCTACCTGGAACTGCTGAAAGTTACAGTGGTTCAGCTGAGCCATTGTGTGTCCAGGGTGGATGAGGATCCGTCAGGTTATGTCCATTGGAGAAACCAAGAAAAGGAACGTTATGTTTACAATCAAATTACAAACCTGTTCAGTAGGCAAAGTTACCTCCCTTGCTGCCTTTCTCATGCCCATCTCCAGCGTACCAACAGATGATGCTTTAACAAGAGCTAACTGACCAGCAGATGTCCAGTGGGAACCCCTGCCATGTAGTCTGGGGGAGCAGTGGAACCTAGGTGGGCCCTGTGCTGCCTGTTCCCATCTTTGGTTCCGCCCTAATATAGAGTGAGAACCTGGTTTAGAAATTATGTGGGGGTTGCAGATTTATCTGAGACATGACGCTTATGTTAGTCACGTGTTTTTGTTTCATATTTTGGAAGAACACTGTGCAGGAAGTGTTTGTTTTTGACATGCAGATCCAGCCATCTAATTAAACTCAAAATGTCAACAAAATCCATCATTTCTATGGCAAATCAGAGCCCTGGAAGCAGCAGGATAAATCTGTCAAGAACAAATGAAGACATTTTCACTTCATGCTTATAAACTTCAAACCTCTAGTGCTACTGTGTCTGCTCTCTGTGCTGGCTAGGACAGGGCAGATTGTCACAGAAGTGCCATCTTCTCTCACTTCTGTTTTTTTTTCTATTCTTTTCTTTTCAGAACAGTGACCATTCAAATGAGCATCTGAAGTGGTATTCTTGCCTTGATTTTTATTATTAGATCTATAGTTGCAATTCCACTTTCATTTCACTCTTTTCCTCATAAGGTGAGGCACAGAATGGCTTCCTTTATACCTGGCAGGTAGTCTGGCTAATAGGATGAACGCTTCAGAAGCAAGTGAGTCATTTCAGCTTTCTATTTGTGCTGCTTTCTGCCCTTGACCCCTTGCAAGTTTTGCTGGAGAATGCCCTGTGAGTGTTTTCAAGGAGTACTTCCAGCACAGGTTTCCATCATTATCTAACAGTGTCGATTAAAGGGGGAAATGTATCACGTCTTGTTGCTTGCTGGCAACAGCCCTGCCATCAGATCTGGGATTAACTGTCAGAGGCTCACAGAATGATACCTATAAAGCTACTGTGTTCTGTGTGTGTGAGATTAATTCTATCCTCCCCTTCTCATTTTTAACTATTATAGCTGAGACTGGTAGCACTGCCTACTATAAAGGTTGCGTGGGACTTTCTATAATAAAACCCTGTTTTCAGTTAGTTATAACTGTAGCCAACTTTAACTGGTCTCAGTGAAATTTTCCATACCAAGTGTCCATCTCAGACTGGATTTGTTTGGAACTTTTCAGCCAAAACAGTTCCGCCATTTTTGAGAATGAGATTAAGGGCCGGGGAAGTTGTTCTGCAGTGTTTTTTAGAAAAATAAAATGATGGTAACCGTTTCCTTGAGAAGCTCTAGCATGCTGGTACTTTGATGCAGAGACTTGAAATTTGACAGGGTGATATCCTCTATGTCAGGGATGTGCCTTTTGCTTGTTGCTCTAGTTTGGAATAAGACCAGGGACGGGACCTGAGAGCAGGAAACCGGTTTTTCCTGACCTGCACCTCTTCCTCCTGTAAACCACGCCCTCCTCCCATGCCCATACAGCAGTGGTCCCCAACCTTTTCGTCTGGCGGGCGCCAGACGAAGGACCATGGCGGCGGTGGAGCATCTGCCGAAATGTTGGCGACACCTCTTGATGATGCCACTTGCGTTGCCCCTGCCATACAGTGTGGAGGAAGAAACTGCTTGATTTGAGAGCAGAAGGGACAAGAACTGGACTGGGGAGGAGGGGAAGAGTAGATTGGGACAAGGAGGCTGCTGGGACTGAATTGGACGGAATGACTGGGAGTTATGCTTGAGAAACAGAGACCAGGAACTGGGCAGGGGGAGGTTGGGGGAGTGGGACTGGCTGACTAGGATGGGGGAGGAGAGGTACTGGGTGTGAGCCAACGAGGGAAATGGTTGGGGAGACTGGGAGCCAGTTGGTGGTGGGGAGATATTGAGATGCTAACGGGAGAAAGGAGCCTGGGACTGGGAACTAGTGGCGGAAGAGTGGACCTAAAAGGGGAGTGATGGAGCAGGAGTGTGGGGGCAGAATTGGGACTAGCTAGGCTAATAGATCAGTGAGTCTAAAACTTTTTTTTTTTTTTTTTGTTTACTGGTGACCCCTTTCACACAGCAAGCCTGTGTGTGTGACCCCCCCCCCATAAATTAAACACACTCTTTTATATATTTAAAACCATTATAAATTCTGGAGGCAAGCGAGGTTTGGGGTGGAGGTTGACAGCTTTTGACCCCCCATGTAATAACCTCGTGACCCCTGAGAGGTCCTGACCCCCAGTTTGAGAACCCCTGTAATAGATCATATAAGGAGCTCGGGATGTGGTAGGAGGAGGGAGAATGAGATTCTAAAGGAGAATGGGAAGGAAAACTGGGATTGGGAACCAATGGAAGGGGCTGGGAATCCGGGAAGAGAATGACTGGAGGGTGGGTGGGGAGAGGAGGGTAGAGACGGATCAGAGAAGGAGCTAGGATGGGGAAACTAGGACTGGCTGTGCTAGAAGACTCTGACTGGGATGAAAAGCCTTAGGAGTAGAGACTTGGACAGGGTAGGCAAGGAGACTAGGACTGGAGTGAAGTGACAGGACTGGGACAGGAATAGGCTGTAGAGGATGTGGCTGAAGACGTTCAAGTTTGGCTGGAGTGGGGGGAATGCTCTGAGCGGTTATGTACACTAGGGGTCGGCAACCTTTCAGAAGTGCTGTGCCGAGTCTTCATTTATTCACTCTAATTTAATGTTTTGCATGCCAGTAATGCATTTTAGTGTTTTTAGAAGATCTTTCTATAAGTCTATAATATATAACTAAACTGTATATAAAGTAAATAAGGTTTTGAAAATGTTTAAGAAGATTCATTTAAAATTAAATTAAAATGCAGAGTCCTCCGGACCGGTGGCCAGGACCCAGGCAATGTGAGTGCCACTGAAAATCAGCTTGTGTGCTGCCTTTGGCACGGATGCCATAGGTTGCCTACCCCTGGTGTACACCATAGTGCACACCTCTCCTCCCGCAGTCAGCATATATCTGTGAAACCTCATCCTTCTCTAATCAGTACTGGTCCTTATAGAGGACGACAATCTACTATTGCTATAATTTACACCATTTGCTCAGGTGGGAGTGATCTGAGCAGTGGACCTAAAGGTTCCAGCTCTTCTAATGACCCACATGGCTTTCAATATGATTCCACATTATAGAATTTGTTTTTTCAGTTTGCTTTATTTTTTTTTAAATGAAGATATTACACACAAAAAAATAGGTTAAAAGAGCATTAAGCTTGCTTAGTGCAACCTTAATTCAGCCCCCTTGTATATAGGCATTAGGATATGTTTTTTAATTACATGATCACAAACTATATTTCCAGAGGCCCAGCTTCACTCAGTGCACATGATGGAGCTGGTTTGGGGGAGTGATGAGGGTTGTATAGTAAAGCAGGCTGTTGTCTGTAGGAGCCCCTGCTTTGTTTGTTGCAGAAGCCGATAGGAGTAAGGTGAATGAGGCAGGGGATTGCAGGAATGAAAAGGAGAGTCTCATGGTTTAGGCAGTTGAATGCTGTCCTGGAGAACTGGATTCTGTTACTTTCAAGCAACCTTGCGGGCAGACTGTTCAGAACAAGGGCACAAATCCCAGATTGGCGGTGAGTTCTATACTTAGAGTTCACCGACCAGTTATCAATTATGAACACCTCAAGCACTATAACAGCCTAAACATGGTGTCATAGACCTCTTGATTGCTCCAGTCTGTCTTGTCACCTAGGCAAGTCTACTTTTGTGATAGATGGTCACTTACACCATGAATCACAGCAGTATTCAGGTTACTTCCAGTCCGAAAGGACCAGTCACTTCCCCCAGGTCAGTTGCACTGTAGATTTCACACAAACAACACTTGTCACCAATCCTATAATAAACTATATATAGATTTATTAATAGGAAAAGGAAATAAGTTATTTACAAGGTTACAACAGGCAAACATATATACACAAATGAGTTATACTCTTAATTTTTCAAAAGGTGAAAGAAGCTTCTATAATGAACATGTTCTGTTGTCTTAAAGGGCTAACCCAGACTAAACAGCTGGTGATTCCTTACTTTGTCCTAGAAACCTTTTCCCCCATAGTCCAAATAGCAATGAGATGCAGTTTCTCCTTATTAGAGGTTTTTATTCTATTTTCCCCTTCTTCTTTGAGCTGCAAACGCAGCTGATGGCAGGAATTCACTTGCAAGAATTCACTTGGTGGTTCTTCCCCAACGAAGAGAGAAAACAACAAAGTATTTTGTCCTCTTTAATATTCCACTTCAGTCCATCTAGTGTCCAGGGGCCTTCCTTGTCAGGCAGGTTGTAACACTTTCTGTTGGAGACCAGCATTTTTAATGTCTCTCTCCTTTCTGGTGATTTACACTGTTACAGAGGCTTAAAGTGCCAATGCTCAAATATTACTTTACCATATGGGATACAGATCTTATCAGTGAGATTAACGCCTGCAGCAACTCACAAGCATTCAATAAAGTCTAAACACATTCTTATAATTCTAAGACCTGTTTTAACTATGCTAATACAGAGATGAGCCAGACTGATTTCAGCCATGTATTTGTCAGTATTCACCTGAGGCACGGGGACCTTAAGATGAGCAGGCACCTGGTTTGCCAGTGTCACAATCCCTGCCTCTGCCACAGAGTTCTTATGTGATGTTGGACAGCTCATTTGAACCAGATTTTTCACAAGTGGCCACTAATTGTGTGTTCCTCCATTTCTGGGTGTCTGACTTGTGACCCTGGTGTATAATTTGCAGGAGTCTTGAGCACTCAGAGTTGCAAGTGAAGTCAGTGGGAGCTGTGCTTTGAACATATAAAATGCTATATGAGGCAATGTACTCTGAAAAAAAACAGGTCCTAGTTGTGTCAGATTGGGCATCCCTAAATAGTAGATTATTCTGACCTACATGTTCTGTGCCTCAGTTTCCCCTTGTGAGATAATACTGCCTCATCTCACAGGGGTATTGCCCAGGAGGAAAATTAACAATTCTGTCTTTGGAGCAGGGTTTGAACAGTGTGCAGTAAAATGTGTCAGCTTTGCAAAATGTGTTTTACCAGATCTGCTTTTTTATCAAAAAAAAGTTTCAGCCAAAAAACTTCACCCAGGTCTAGATGCATAGGCAACTATAATTCCGGCATTTCTTAACCTTGAATGCTTGACTTTGAAATTCTAATAATGTTATTGAAAGTACTGTTTTGTGTATAGCATGTATATAATACATAGATGAATAGCCGTAAGGTGCTTCTCATAATCCTTCAGGCTCTGGCAGAGTATGGAAGTTTATCGGTGTAAATAAATGTTTAAAATACTGCCCAGATGTTGTTTGGAATTTCGGTTTTTATAGGTTGTCCTCGTCCTGCACTCAAGGGCTGTGCTGCTGCAGTCAGACACTGGAAGTAGATTTTTGGGGGGAGGCGGTTCTGAGGCAGTGTAGATTTCAAAGATGCCCTGCACCTAACCCCCCATTTACTGTGATCCCGTCAGATAGCACACTAAGCAGGGTAAGATTGGGTCAGTACTTGGATGGGATGGCGGCAACCAGTCTGTGGCGCTGCAAGGAATGATGTTGGGAATTCAGAGGGCAACTCTTCTCTTGGAGTTGTCACTGCATGAGTATCGCAGTATGGTGTTACGGGGTGCTGTGTTTCTATCTTTTCAGAAGATATTAAAAGCTGAGGTCCTGCTTGCTTGTGTTCGTTAACAGTCCTGTTTGTATCACCAAGGGGGATTAAGCTTGGTGTGCTGGCCAAATTCTAACAATGAGAATTTAATTCTCCCTAACTAAATTCCATCTTCAGTTTCACTTGCACACAGTGCTCTTGTTATGTTGTGGTAAAACAGGAGCTGGTGAGTTTGACTCCAGAAGTGACTGCCTTTTGGTAGTGGATTAGAGTAATCCTTGACAAGTTACTAGATTCATCTATATTTGGAAAGTGCTTTGAGATGAAGGATGCTCTATAAACATAAAATGATGTAATTTAGTCTAATTATTTTTCAGAAAACTATTGGATTTGAGGTGGTAATATTCTCTCTTCCCCTCACTCCCCCATTTCATCATAACCTGAAGTAATACTGTAACTGAAACGTTCATCTGTTCTTTTACACTTCCAAACTGCCCACATATTTTAGGTCCCCATTTAAACTGTCTTTCGTTTGCACCTCAGTTTCCTAAAATCTTGGAGGGACTCTGCTATGGAGTGATGTCTTCCTTTCCAGAACACTTCATAGTACAACTCATAGGCTAAGTCTGTCAATCTGAACAGGGGGATCTTGTCTTACACGTTCTGTTTGGCCCCAGTGTAAGATCAGAGTTTTTGTTAAGGTTTGACTATATTCTCACTGATGCACAAGGCACAGATAAAGACCATCTCTGTTCTGAGGAGCTACTGAATGCCCTTCTGAGGGAAGGCCATGCCCCTTTGGCTATGAATTTCTTTATTGAATTCAAGTCTGTGTGAGACAAATAAGGAGTCTGATTGCATTACTGCAATGCATTCCTTGTGGGGCAACCTGAGAAGGTAACTCAGATTTCAGCTCGTGCGAATGTGGCTGCCTGCTTAATGACTAGGGTTTCACATGGAGCATGTTATACCATGTCCGAGCTTTCAGTTGGTCTCCATGGGTAAATCATGGTGTTGGAAAAGAAAACCTTTTTGTAGTTTGAATCCTGGATCTTAGAGATCATCTCCCACTCAGCTTTCTTGTGCTAGGAAAAATTGGATGCCTAATTCACTGCTGGTGGGGACAGTGGTGAGGGCTGGAGTGTAGAAATGCTGCAGATGCTGTTGCTACTGCATCATCAAACTCTAGGCTATCCACTGTTGCGAACAACAGTGTTGCAATTTTGATGCTGAACTATGGGTACAGTTTTGCCAGTGCAGATGCAGCCTCTTTGGGGTCCAACTTGGCATTGAAGATCAGCTGGCACAGTTGAGTTCACAGCCTTCTGGTTTGTAAGTCTGAGTCTGGGGGTAGGCTGGTCCCAGAGGAGGGCCATTCACTCTGGAGCTCACTGCTCCTCTTGTTGCACTTGAATCTAAGACTTAAGTTTTGTGGTTAAGGCATTGGACTGAGGTTCCAAAAATCTCAGTTCAGTTCCTTTCTCTGCGAAAGACTTCAGTGCGACTTTGGGTAAAGTCACTTAAGACCAGATTTTTGAAGTTCTCAGCACCCACAACTGGAGCCAGATCTTCAAAACTGCTCAACATCCAGAAGCTCCCATGTATTTATGGTTAGACTTTCAGATCAACTTAACACCCAACATACTGAGCTCTCTAAAATCCATCTATTCTGGTGCCTAAATGGGAAATGAGCTTTTAATCGCTCTGTGCCTCAGTTCCTGCTTTATAAAATGAGGAGAATGCTTCCTTTGTCTTGTCTATTTAGATTGTAAGATCTTGGGGACAGGGATTGTCAGTCTTACTAAGAGTTTGTATCATACTTAGTACAGTGAGGTCCCAACCTCCTAATACAGATGAGTTTGTTCTATTTTCATTATTTTATTACTGTCATCTCAGGAGAAGCTTTTTGGTGTGTGGAAGAAGTGTTTGAGGGTTTTCCCTTTGAGGGTGGAGAACAGGGAGTCCTTTTGGCATTGATTTGATCATAGATGTAGACGACCTTAGTGTTCGTACATGCACATAAAGGCTGAAATGGATGCTTTTCATTATTGGTCTTTTTCCAATTTATTAAAAAAGAATAAGAAAAATTTTTCTGTTAAAAACAAAAAGCATATGGACAAAAAATGCCATATTCTGAAGGCTCCTGCAAGCCGTCCTATTTAGGAAGTGTGAATTTATGCATTAAGTTGCAGGCCCCTGCTCAGAGGAAACTGAATGTTCATCAGGATTAACAGAACCTTTACATGCGGAGTGTGTAAATGGGTTGTCAGCATAACAAATGTGTTCCTGTTGTTCTCAGTTTTGTGACTAATGCTGTCATCTTGATGTGTCTTTTTTAAAAATGTTTTATTATTATTTATTTACGTGGTGCCATTTATGTGCTAAGGGCCTTTACAGACATAGAGCCTGATTCTAAACTCACTTACACAGTTAAAACTTCATTGACATAAGTGGAGTTACTCCCAATTTACATAGTGGTCAGATCAGGCTCTGAAGTATCCTTTTGCTCATGGGTATGGCTTGGGCCTTTTGAGTCAATGTAGGGAGAGGCTAAGGCTTGTGTACACTGGCACTTTACAGCGCTGAAACTTTCTCGCTCAGGCATATGAAAAAACACCCCCCGGAGCAATGCAAGTTTCAGTGGTGTAAAGTAGCAGTGTAGACTGTGCACTGGCATTAGGAGGCACGCTCCCAACGCTGGTAGCTACTTCCCTCATGGGAGTGCTTTAACGTTGGTAGTGAAGACATACCTGTAGACTGCCACTGTCTGGGCTGTATCTGTTCTGTGGATAAAAAGAAGACTTCAACCTCCAGGGCTGTCAGTCAGGGACATTTCTTCAGAGCTAATTATCTGTATAAATACTAGTCTTGCAAAATTGTGCCCTTCCAGGGTGATCAAATGACTTATAAAAAACAAAAATTAGTAAGTAAAATCATTAGTCTATTCATCAATAATCATTATGGCAAAGGATGAACAGTAAATCTAATAGGAGTACTTGTGGCATCTTAGAAACTAACATTTATTTGAGCATAAGCTTTTGTGTGTTACAGCCCACTTCGTCGGATGCAGTGGAAAATACAGTAGGAAGATTATATATATACACACACACACACACACACAAATTGAAACACAATGGGTGTTACCATACACACTCTAACAAGTGCATCATCAGGGATCTACAACCGATCCTGAAGGATGATCCATCACTCTCACAGAACTTGGGAGACAGGCCAGTCCTCGCTTACAGACAGCCCCCCAACCTGAAGCAAATTCTCACCAGCAACCACAGACCACACAACAAAAACACTAACCCAGGAACCTATCCTTGCAACAAAGCCCGTTGCCAACTCTGTCCACATATTTATTCAGGGGACACCATCTTAGGACCTAACCACATCAGCCACACTATCAGAGGCTCGTTCACCTGCACATCTACCAATGTGATATATGCCATCATGTGCCAGCAATGCCCCTCTGCCATGTACATTGGCCAAACTGGACAGTCTCTATGTAAAAGAATAAATGGACACAAATCAGACGTCAAGAATTATAACATTCAAAAACCAGTCAGAGAACACTTCAACCTCCCTGGACACTTGATTACAGACCTAAAAGTCGCAATATTACAACAAAAAAAAACTTCAGAAACAGACTCCAATGAGAGACTGCTGAATTGTAATTAATTTGCAAAATGGACACCATTAAATTAGGCTTAAATAAAGACTGGGAGTGGATGGGTCATTACACAAAGTAAAACTATTTCCACATGTTTATTCTCCCCTTCCCTTCCCCCACCACTGTTCCTCACAACCTCTTGTCAACTGCTGCAAATGGACCATTTTCATTACCACTACAAAAAGGTTTTTTTTTCCCTCTCCTGCTGGTAATAGCTCACCTTAACTGATCACTCTTGTTAGAGTGTGTATGGTAACACCCATTGTTTTGTGTTCTCTGTGTGTATATGTATATATATCTTCCTACTGTATTTTCGATGGCATGCATCCAATGAAGTGGGCTGTAGCCCACAAAAGCTTATGCTCAAATAAATTGATTAGTCTCTAAGGTGCCACAAGTAGTCCTGTTCTTTTTGCGGATACAAACTAACATGGCTGCTACTCTGAAACAAGTAAATCTAATGCCAGGATTGTATATTTGCAGGACTTTCTTTGCCAGGCTGATAATCGTATATAAATAGTAGAGAGAGAAAATTACTTGAAGTTCATAAACAGAAGGATAGTGTGGCAGTGAATGATCTAGTTCCAATTTCTTTACTTAATTGGTGTGGCCCTTCTTCGATATCCATATCCTAGTTTTCCCTGTAGTTCCTCTATGTGCAATGTATCTCCTCTACATCTTATTTGAAGTGTCCAGTGAACAATACTGACGTGTTCATCCAGTACCACTTGCACAACTAAGGGCTTATCTGCACATCCAACACTGCAGTGACACAGCTGCACCATCGTAGCGCTTAGGCTATGTCTACACTAGGGAGCTTACATTGGCACAGCTATACTGATGCAGCTGCGTCGCTGTAAGATCTCTCTTGCAGCTGCTCTATGCTGATGGGAGAGAGCTCTCCTGTGGACATTAATCTACCCCCAATGAGCGGCAGTAGCAATGTCGGCAGGAGAAGCTTTCCACCAACGTAGCGCTGTGCACACTACTGCTTATGCCAGCATAACTTATGTCACTTAGGGAGGTAGAATATTCATATCCCTGAGCGACATAAGTTTTGCTGACATAAGTGGTAGTGTAGACATAGCCTTAGTGAAGAGACTGCCTACGCTGACAGGAGGGCTTCTCCCCAAGAGGCAGTAGCTATGTCAACGGGAAAAGCTCTCCCATCAACCTTGCACCCAGGATTAGGTCAGTGTAACTGCATCATTCAGGGATATGGACTTTCCACACCCCTGAGCAACATAGTTGTACCAGCGTAAGTCTGTAGACCAGACCAAGCCTAAGGGCTGGTCTACACTATGGGGAGGTGGGAACGATTTATCTAAGTTACGCAACTTCAGCTACATTAATAACGTAGCTGAAGTCGATGTACTTAGATCTACTCTACCGTGGTGTCTTCACTGCGGTGTGTCAATTCCCCTTGCACTTCTCATTGAGGTGGAGTACCGGAGTCGATGCTACAGCAATGGGCGGTTGATTTATCGCATCTATACTAGACATGATAACTCAACCCCCACTGGATCGATCGCTGCCTGTCGATCCAGCCCGTAGTGTAGATAAGCCCTCAGACAAAGTGCTGTGAAGTGTACTGACATGGGCAGATAGTTTTGTGGTTAACTGTTGGGTCCTTCACCTTGCTGCAGTAACAAACCTTTATTTATCTCGAGTCTGTTTTATGCCAATTTTGAGACCTTCCAAGTTAAAGTAATTTCAATAAAGTAAAATTATTGTAACTGCTTTATCCTAATCTTTGGTAAATGAGATAATGTCCCACTTCTTATTCGGTAATTGATCTTGTGAGGTTTATTAAGTATGTTTAGCTTTGGCTCACCACATCTCTGAATCCATCCATCATTTAGCCTACAGGGATTAATGTAGGACTCTTTGCTGCGCAGAATCTTCTGTTTAAATATAGAACCAGACCTCTACATTTCATGCTGCTAGGCTGGAAGCTTAGACTTGGGAGCAACCTGGGAGTTAGGGGGTATTGAAGGTTCTACAGAAATGTTACGCTGCTGCTGGAGTGGCAACAAAAATAGCCTAGCTGTCATCTGTTCTATGTGGGGAACAAACTCCATGTACAGATGGCAATCAGAGATTCACTTGAAGGAGGAGAACGATGACTTCTAGTTTGAAGGTATGGGCCTCTTCTGGCAATATTTTGTAATAGACTTCTGTTTTGGGGACAAAGAGGTGCAGCAATGGACAAGAGATTCTCAGATGCCTGGGGAGCAGGGACCAGTTCAATGCTTTGCCTGCTTCCAAACAATCACTGACGGGGTGATAGCTCAGACGCTTGCACTATAAAGCTGTACTCTAACAAGCAACTTTCTCTCCTGTGTATGTGATCTGCAGGTGACTCGGAGTGAGATGAAATTGTGTGTTCAGCAGGAGTTTGACACTGTACGGCGGCTGGTCTGTGAGGAGGAACGGAAAGCTCTACACCTAGTGGACCTCCAGGAAGCAGTGGCCACTGCTCATGTGACAGAGGTACTGGCAGAAATCAACGTCCACATGGCAAAGCTGATGACTGAGATGGCAGAGATCAGAAGGCAGCTGAACACCTTCAATGAGTTAGCCCTGCTCAAGCCTGAGGTAAAAACTAAGAGCAGATGAAATGATTATGGCAAGAGACAATACAACATTGTGATGGATGCAGGAAAGAAGTCTCCCCTGTTGCATATGTCAGCATTAAAGATGCGCACAAATGCCACCAAACGTCTGAGGTGATAAGCCAAGATGAAAGTACAGTAATAGTGCAGGATGAGTTGTGCGGTCATATTGAATACCCACATAAGTGGTTAAAGGGGCACAAAGCCAAATGCCTGTAACCACTTAATAGAGGATTTCTAGTGTACTGCAGTTGTAATTTTTGAAGTGTGCTATTGCTTCATAAAACATCTAGAGAATCCTTTAACATCCTTGTAATATGGCAAACAAGTGGTGAGCTTCAGGGTTATAATAGCCAGCCTGCCCTCACCCTCACCACTCCTGGGATACCCATTTTTTGCATAGCAGGGCTATATATAACAGTGCATGTGCGTTCCTGGAAAAATGAAACACCTAGGACAGTAGTATTTAAACTCCAAACACAGACCCTGTGAGATCTACATGATCAGCACTCTTCTTCCCCTACCTGGGTTCTGAGTTTGGGATTGGATAAACAGCCACCCAAAATTCATCTATAGCCAAACTCCCTGAGTGTGCACACCTGAACTAAAAAAAATCTCACGTAACTGGCATTTCTGCTTCTAGTCCTCATTTGAATCCCGAAGTACAAAGATGGGGATGGGGGCAGGGCAGGGGGGATTATGGTTGGGGCAGGGAAAGGGGAAGCATATTCAAACACTTCCAGTGTGTACAGCTTCAGTACTAAAAGCCTGTAGTGAGTTTTTTGTTTGCTATTGTTTTTAACTCAGACCAGTTTGCGTCTTCCTTGTCTATCTCTTTACCCATCAATTTATGCTTTCTCTGTCTTCAGCACTGTAAAAGCTTCATAAAACACCAGCTTTATGGCGTATTCATTACAGGGTGAATGAAATTCCTGTAACTGTTTAGACCATATAATGATATGGTAACTTGATATATGCCTGCTAAGGGAAGCCCATTCTTCACATGTGGGCTCCTAGGTCGGTGTGTACATCAATGTGGAATTATGTTGCTTTTGTTATAGTATCAACCAAAGGCCTGAACCAAGATCAGAACCCCTTTGTGCTAGGCACTGTACACTTAGTAAGAAATAGTCCCTGCCCCAAAGAGTTTGTAATCTAATATTGAGCACCTTTATAAGGCCCACAGGTTTGGGAATACAGGTTTGCAGTTTAAAGATGTATGGTTTTAATTCACGTAAGATTTCTTTTTTAATCATTTTCATAGACAGTGGTTGAAATTCAGCTCTGTTGAAACTGTAGCTACTTCCCTGGCATTACAGCAGGGATGAATTTAAGAAACTCAGGTTGGAAAGAATCCCAGCAGGTCAAGAACTAAAGCTTAAACTGTTTGTGATGCTCTGGGAACAAATTAATTCTGCTCAATATCTTTTGATGCAATTGCACCTGTAATGTAAAGGGAACTGAAGACACTCTGAGTTGAATCAACAATCTTTCGCTGTTGGTACCACTAGTGCAGGGATTCCCAAATTTGTTTCTTGGCTTGTTCAGGGTAAGCCCCTGGTGGGCTCCATGACGCTTTGTTTACCTGAGTGTCCGCAGGTACGGCCGCTCACAGCTCCCAGTGGCTGCTGTTTGCCGTTCCTGGCCAATGGGAGCTGCAGGAAGCAGTGTGGGGCCAGGCCACCGCTTCCCAGGCAGACCCAGCTGGGAAATTGAACTGGGAAATATGGCTGGAGCAAGTTCTTTTCTGGCTATTCTCTCCTTCCTGGGAGCCAGGGGAAACAGAGTGTACATTAGAAAGTTTAGAGTAACCCTGAGGCTAGTGTAGTTTTTCTGAGGGCCAGACAGAGCTCTGCCAAACCCAGAACACAGGGAACTGAAAGAAAATTTGAAGCCACCTTTGCCCCAAGCACAGCGATTGCGAAGTAGATGTAAGAGTGCTACTGATCTGCTTTGGTAATCTTATACCCACTTTCATTCCTTTGTATAACTGTATATGACTACATCAGGTGCAAGGCAATGTTTGAATCAAGCCTAAAAAGCCAAATTCTGTTCTTGGTTACAACTGTGCAACCCTAGTGGAGTCAACAGCCTCAACAAGGGCAGAATTTAGTCCCCTACTTTAGAAACAATGGAGAAAACCAATCAGTGTTTAGAATCCTTTAAGTGGGAGTTGTCCCACTGTGTGCCAGAAACTGAAATTTGGATTCACTGGTGGAACAGCATGACTTCTGGTAGGGTTGTGAATGAATTTGTGTCTGGAGTCTCCATGCTTAGTTGTAGAATTCAAAGTGAATAGTCAACTCCTCATTATTCTTTTGTAAATAGATATGGTTTTGTAGAATTTTCAACATTCCAGTAAAAAGTAGGTGTGGGGGAGGAAATGGGGTGTTCTCTCTAAATGAATAAGACTGGCCCTGTGGAACTTGCAGCTTAGTGTTGGTACCTGAAAACCTAAAAGTGAAATTGATTAGAAACCCAATTGTGATGTCACTTACACTAAAGTAAATCTGGAGAGCAGAATTAGGCATAACTATAAACAGAAGTGAAGGTCCAAGCTGAGAGAAATGAAAGGAACTAGAGAAAAAGCATCAATAAGTAATGAGAAAATTAAATCAAACGTTTTGGAATTCTCTTAATCTAAGGTTAGGTTAGTAACCTAGGAAAAAGAACATGCTTTTTAAAAGCCTGACTGTGCTTTTAGCCTGACCATGGCCCTTAAACTTTTCTCTGTCTGTGGTTGGAAGATTGATTGGTATGTGTCAGGCCAGGTCTACACTGCGACTTTAAATCGGTTTAATGGCCGATATACCGATTTAACGCTGTATCCGTTCACACGACGTCGTCATTAATATCGAGTTAAACGGCTCCTTAAATCGATTTCGGAACTCCTCCCAAACGAGAGGAGTAGCGCTAAATTCGATAGTGATAACTCGGATTAGGGTTCATGTGGACGGAAATCGACGTTATTGGCCTCCGGGCGGCATCCCAGAGTGCAGCACTGACCGCTCTGGACAGCAATCTGAACTCGGATGCAGCGGGCAGGTAAACAGGAAAAGCCCCGCGAACTTTTGAATTACATTTCCTGCTTGCCCAGCGTGGAGCTCTGATCAGCACGGCTGGCGATGCAGTCTGAAATCGAAAAAGAGCTCCAGCATAGACCGTACGGGAGATACTAGGTCTGATCGCTGTATGGGGAGACAAATCTGTTGTATCCAGCTCCGTTACAGAACACGAAATGCCAAAGCGTTTGAATAAAAAACTCCAGGATACACAGCGCTGCGTGACAAGCGTAACGGGAAGCCAGAGACTCAAATGGACGCTCATGAAGGGAGGGAGGGGGTACTGAGGACTCCAGCTATCCCACAGTCCACAGCAGTCTCTGAAAATTATTTGCATTCTTGGCTGAGCTCCCAATGTCTGTAGGTTCAAACACAGTGTCTGGCGTGGTTCAGGGAACAGCTCCTCAGTTTATTTCCCCCCACCACCACGTGAAAAAAAAAAGGGAAAGATTGCTGTGCTATGGCGTTTGCTCAATGCACTCCGCGAAAAAGGCGCCAAAGGGTTGTCTGCTGCCTTCACAAAGGGAGGGGTGAGGCTGTACCCAGCACCCCCCGGGGAAATGTTTTCTGCCCCATCAGGCACTGTGCTCTCAACACGGAAGTGGGAACTATGGGATAGCTGAGGAACAGCTACCCACAGTGCACCGCTCCTGAAATCGATGGTAGCCTTGGACCATGGACGCAAACAATCGATTTCGGGATCCCACTGTGGACGCGCTAAACCGATTTTATTAGATCTGTTTTGTAATATCGGTTTAAGCTAATTCGAAATAATCGTGCAGTGTAGACGTACCCTCAGTCTTGGGTGCAGCAAGAACAAACCAAAGTCTGCTTCAGCAAATGGGCGGTTGGTTACAGACGTCTGATACACAGGTTAAAGATACTGGGGTGAGCAACCAAATTTGGGCATGATTCTTTGCTGTAGTGGATGGTTGATGTGGAAACATTTCTGACGGGATGCAGAATAATGACTTGACTTGGGGCAGATGACAGTCCACACAATCGCCACTTGTGCATATGTCCTTAGTTTTGCTTACAGATAATTTTCTTCTTTATAATTATCTAAGGTAATGTCAAGTTTTTGTCCGTCAGGTGTCAGCTGTTCTATAAGGCAAATGATTTAAGCATTTAAAGATGTATTGAGGTATGCTGTAGATATATAGTTGTCTAGTTATGAAAATCATGAAATTGCATGACTACTTTGGTTTATATACTATTTCCTATCAGACTGTCCAAGCAATCAGAAATCAAAGCTTGCTTAACATAGCTCTTTTCTTTTGCTTTTCCCTAGGGAAAGGCAGTGGGATGGGAGTGTTGTTTGTGTATCCCTATTGTGGAGATACTGCAGTTTGCATGGAATTTGTGACTGATGTAATTGCAATGCTCGTGCTGTATTAACGTCTGATGTAAATAGTTGTACTGCTCTGTATTGAATGAATAGCTTTAATGAAGACTGACTGATTCCTTCTCACACCAGTTTTACATCTGTATACTTTCATTGACTTCAATGGAGCTATTTCTTATTTACCAGTGTATGTGAATGCAAATCAAGCCCAGCATGTTTTGCTTTATATGCAGTTACCATTTAAACTCCCCTTTGTATATACAAATGTAGACTATCGGATGCTAGGTAATATTAGACCCTTGTGCATTTACATACTGTCTGCTTCCACACATACTGGATATCTGATCAACCTGTCTGCGTAGCAGGTAATGGGAAGGCGTTATCACAAAGAGATTGCATTGAGCCTGATTCCCCTTTGGTGCAAGTGGGAGGAAAATGGGGCCTAAAGGATGTGAAAATATTTCAGCTGTATTGGAAGTTGATGTGATTGTGTACTGCTGCGAGATATTGGACTGCGTAGGCCTTATAATAAACAATCACCTGTCCCTCTTGATCGCTGGTCAAGCCAAGCCTGTGACTTTTCAATGTGATCATGATGACCTCAGCTGTTGGAGTATAAACACTTTCCTGCCTTCAAGGCTGGCTGTCTTTAAATGTGCCTGTGCAATACTGTAGTAAAAAGCTTACTAAAATGTTTGCGTGTATCTGAAAAAACAGTTTTCAAATTGCTGAACCCAACACTGCTTTTGTTTTTGTTTTTCCTGCAGAGCCACGATGAGGAACCCAGGTAAGAGTACTTCATTTTTCTGCTCGTCTGTAATGTCTGAAATTCCATTTGAAAAGCAACACGTCTTTAGACTAAAGATTGTGAGAAGCAGCATAGTCCAATGGCCTGATCATGGGACTGAAATCCAAGAACACTAGAGGTCTAGTCCTAGTTGTGCCTCTGACTCCCTCCACAGTCTTAGGCAAGACTCTTCCATCAGAATATTCATACTTAGGTTCTTAAAGTCAGGCAGCTAGCACCATAGTTAAGCGCTCCAAATACATGGCTTGATATTCAGGGATCCTTAACACCGGCAGCTCCCGTTAGCTCCAGGTATACCTGGATTTGGCCTAGTATTTATTTTGGAACCTGTTTTAATATAATTCTGTTTCTGTAGCAATCCAGGCAGGGCAAAAATTTATTAAAGCTCAGTGACTGTGAAAGAAGCTGTCATCCTGGCCTTACCCAATGCATTGCAATGTAAAACTACCTACCTATAAAGCAGTTTTAAAGCATATGAATGTGTGAACCACCACCCTTTACAAGAAGGATCAGACCTGCTACACTGAATGTCACAAATACTATTCTTTTCATAGGGATTCTCCTTTTAGCTCTGATTGAGTAGGGGCTTGTGCTTTTGGAGCAGGAAAACTTGAGTTTATTCTTAGCTTGTGGCCATTGTTGGAGACAAACTTCTCACTTTGTTGTGGGATAAAGTAAACTGAAGGGGCCCAATCTCCTTTAATCTCATGTTACAGAGATGAACAAGTACAATGAGAATCAGTGGATGCTAACCTCTGGTTACTGTTACATTATGTAACTCTTATTCAGTCCTAAATTAAATATGTTTACCTTCTTAAAATGAGAAAATACATGCATGCTGAAATGTTAAATCCAAGAATTAGAAAGAAGGGGGGAAGTGAATTGTTGAATATAGGGGTTGGTCCATTATCATGTCTTCAACAGTGGCCAGAGAAAGGTACAAGAAACCCTCCAGAAAGCAATTATGGAATAACCAACTCATTACCCTAACAAGGAAAGTTTCTTCCTACTCCCTATTAGTTAGAAGTGGTCTTATGTCCCAAAATGTGAGGCTTTATAACCTTTCCAAAACTTAGTTATTTCTTTAATCCTTACTGTCACAACTCTGAATATTCTTACTATCCAAATAAATGTCCAAAAATTCTAATCAGCCTGCAAATTTTTGCCTTCTGTGTGGGTTTCTCTTGGGTGCCCGAGCTACTGAACTCTAATTACATTGTCTCTCTTTAGAACCTGTTTTGGATTGCATTATAACTATTTTTGGTATGTTGTGCTTCTTGTTTTTCTGATTACAGCATTCTTTTGCGCAGATCCACCTGCAGGGCAGAATCTAGGAAATGGGGAAACATCTGGACAATGTCAGATGCAGCCGTTAGAAAGTCCTGTTTTCTCAATTAGCGTTATTTTAGACAGCCCTAGTTAGTGTAGGCTGATAAGGCTTTTTCTAAGTCTTCTTTTTCTTGCCTTCCCCTCCCCTCCCCACCCCATAGCTCCAATTTGATCTGCATACAGGATATCTGATTTAATTCTGTATGGGGCACTTGGCATTCCAATACCACCTTTAAAGATATTGTTATTTTACAGACTGCCAGTTCATTGATACTCAGGAAAGTATTACATGTATGCTAATAGGCTTCAAAAGACTTGTAGCATTCTACATATGTAGGATCCTAAATGAACAATTGACTCTGTGGATGGGCTGCATGGGGGAGTATGGTAAGAATGAACAGTTTAAGATAATGGGATGATAGAGATAAAGCAGATCTTCATGTTCTATTAGTGTTGGACTTTTGGTCTGGCTGCAGATGGTTTAGTGCCATTTCAAGATTGCAGCCAGTAGGTAACAAACAGTGTTAAGTTGTTAGAACCCAGTGACACGTTGCTGCCTCCATGGAGATGCCCTGGTGTAGTCATTGGCACTGATTAGTTTATGCTGAGCTTCTATCTGACTGGATCTGTTGTAACTAACACTTCGGTGCCAATTGTTGCTGTTCTTATTCATTCATTTATGACATTCTCTTCACCATCAGTGAAAGCCTACTGCATCTTGTTGACAAAGGTGTTGATAAAAATTTTAGAATGCAGCTTAATGTAAGAGAGAGATCAGGAGAGGCAACAACGCTTCTCTAAAGGTCGGGGGGAGAGGAGTATAGTTTAAAAATAACAATATGAATTGCTATTCCAGTTCTTGCACCAGCTTGGATTGCCTGGAGCCCAGGGCAAGTAATGTTGTGCCTGTTGTTATTAGACCATTCCATGCAGTGTTCACATTCTCTCTCAGTGGTGTTAATAACCCCAAAAAACTATGGCTGCACTGTGGTGCACTGAAAATGTGGGAAAAGTGTAGAATTGACTTTAATATCAGAATAACACAGGGGTTACTGTGCTGATTGTTGTCTGGTTAATAAAAACTTCAATACTTTCAACACGTCTGAAGCTGCTGCAAAGTCAAGGGACCCTGAAGCAAATTTTAGGTCCAATGTGCCATGGAGTAAATGAGACCTTGTGCATGGACTGAGGCGGCTGGCCATGAGTCTGTCTACTCCAGCAGAGGGAGAAGCAGCCTCAAAGGCCACCTAGACCACTGAAGCAGAGCCACAAGAATAACTGGGTTCAAAAAAGAATTAGTTAAGTTCATGAAGGATAGGTCCATCAGTGGTTGTTAGTCAAGATGGTCAGGGATGCAAACCCATGCCCTGGGTGTCCCTAAGCCTCAGACTGCCAGACACTGGGACTGGATGACAGGAGATGGACCACTTGATAATTGTCTGTTCTGTTCATTCCCTCTGGAGTGTCAGCACCGGCTGCCGTCAGAAGACGGGATACTGGGCTAGTTGGACCACTGACATGACCCAATACGGCCATTCTTATGTGGTGGCCCAGGGAGTAGGAGAGGCCTCTGCTTGTCCAAAGAGTGTGGTGGTGGAGAGAGGTCTCAGCTTATGTATGGGTGGCCCTTTCCACTACCACCCCAATTAAAGAGTGACAGGAATGTCAAGGCCTCCATATAAGGGTATTGCTAGGGGCTAGACTGCCTTAATCTAGCCCATGTACAAGTTCACATGTGTGTTTGATTTTTAAAAGGACTTTATCCATGTTCTTTGTGGATACTAAAAATTTCATCAAAGAAAATAAGAGTCCTTGTGGCACCTTAGAGACTAACAAATTTATTTGGGCATAAGCTTTCATGGGCTAAAACCCACTTCATCAGTTGCATCTATGAAGTGGGTTTTAGCCCACAAAAGCTTATGCTCAAATAAATTTGTTAGTCTCTAAGGTGCCACAAGGACTCCTCGTTGTTTTTGCTGATATATACTAACACAGCTATCACTCTTAAAAATTTCATGGCCCTCTTTGTAAGAGGAGGAATTTGCATTGGTGTCCTTGCCAAAATTTCCTTTCTCTGCCTCTCTAGTGTTGCCTTCCCTGCTGAGCGGGGTTTGCATTTTGCTCATGCTCTGTTTCCAGTGGAAATTTAAAATGCCATTTCTTTGGCCTAAATGATTGTCTCCTTGTGACTTCACCTTTCCCACTTACCTCCAAGCCTCTGTTTTGTAACAAATGGCTTAGTATCTTATCACATTCATGCTTTCTTTAGCCACTTCACCTTCCATCTGCAATACTAGTATCAGATACTCCGGATGTTGTGCTTTGCAATAGCTGAGCTACAAGGCTTTCTATGCTGCTCCTATCCTAGGATTCAGAATATAACCCATCATTATTCTAAACAGCAGTGACTGAAATCCCTGATGAAAATGAAGAGTGATGTAAAGCAAACATGCACAAAATGAAGCTTGCACCCTACCATAGTAGTGTGCATGCTGTATTGAGTCTGCACATAGCTCACTTATACTGTAGCGATATTGGACAGTAATTTTCTCATGCACTTTTATGATCATTGGTTCTTATTCATGCATCATTTACAAATACCCTTCAATGTGATGAATAAAGGAAGAGCTTGAGAGTTACTTTGGGCACCCATCCAACCCTACAGTCATCGGAGCCCTAGCTTTACTAAAGCTATCTCAGTGACAGTAAAGAGATATTAACAAGATCCCAGAAGAAGAGTAAATTATAAACAGGAACAATCTGTTCACCTTACATAGAACAATTTTGAGTTAATAGCCCGCTTTGTCACTAGGGAGCAGTTGTCTATTGTCTTTCCATCTGCCCTTATTCTGTCTCTCTCTGATTAGAACTCATTTGGGCGGGGGTATATTGATGTGTATGGAGATGGAGGTTTAACCAGTGCTTAGTCATTTTTTAAGAGGGTTTTTGCTGAGGGCAGACTTGTAAAGTGGACGGCAGTTTTCCATCTTCTGCTTGCTATTCCTGGTTCTTTCGGTCCAGGTAGGTTTCTTAGCCTCCTTCTGCCTGATCTGGAGGTGAAGTATTGCACTGTGTGAACCTGTGTCATAAAAAATTTCCAGTCTAAACATAAAATCTAATCGCCCACTTTTAGCATGATTATGAAAAAGTAAATGGTATTTTATTTGCCCATCAGATAAAATTATTTGCCTTAAACTTTGTATATCAGATGACGCTACCAAGGCTGCCAGGCTCCATATAATACCCTTACAACTTCTCCTGCCCCCTACATAAGCTAGCCTTGCTTTAGGAATGTAACTGTAATACAAAACTGACACTAGGTGTTAAGAAACTAAGTAATAGCCTTAAGATTCACAGTTGCTAGAATATGCCCCCTCATTACATCTGTTCAGAGCTCCGTATGCAGGACTAGCCCTGGTTACACTTTAAAATTACGGCCTCTCTCTCTTCAGAGAGCCTTCTGCGTGCTAGCAATATAGGGCCAGAGTCTCTTCATAGCGGCCTGGCCCCAGTACAACTCCAATGAGTTAAAAGGAACAGAGAGGGTATAATTGAGAGGAAAAGCCGGCCCATAGTATTTAAATAAGATTAACATTTTTGTGGGAGTGGGTTGGCAAAGAAGACCGTGTCTATATTTGTGACTTGGACAGTACGTATCTTGTTAGAAAGCATTTGTTTTTTCTTTTCTCTGTGAGTTACTCTGACACACAAAGTGTGCTCCATAAAGTGATCTGTGCATAGTCAGTTCATTGCACTCTGAACAGGAATGCTAATGCAGCCATTTTATTTCTCTGCAGTTATGAATTCATTGCTTGGTTGTTGCATTACCTTAGTTTCAGTGGGCTTCCTCATAAGCCCAGGCATATGGCTGTGATACTAGGGAAGCAGAGAGCATGTGAGAGTGGAGCCATTTGTCATTCTGAGAGACCTTCAAATACCCGTGTAGGACTGACGTGAAGAGACTCACCTGTCACACTTCAGCAGTGTAGGGTGAGCAGCATCTTTTTTCCCCCTGTCCTCTCTTTCCCTCAGTAGGATGAAAAGTGGGGCTACTTTATGTGAGCTCTGTCTCTAACAAAACCCAAGCAGTAATTGATTTTCAGAGCATAACAGCTTGCTAATTACAGTGCTTTTTATTTTGTAAGTTTTAGCATGCTTCCAAGAGGACCCTGTCCACACCAGAATATCTTAAATGGTGCCTCTGTAATCACTTATTGCATCTGTTTAATGCTGTGAACATAATTCATGATGGGTCAGGTTGGGGGATTGGAGGGAAGAGATGTGGATGATGTGGTAACTGTGTGCCCTTTTTTACGGATGTTTAGACTGGTATATCTGAAGGGGTCACTAGGCAGGGAGCACTCCAGTAATTACTTATTAAGACAAATGGCTGTATGCCCTAGAATAAGATTCCTCCAAAGTCTCTGAAGCCAGCCCCAGAGTTGGCCACTCAGTGATGGGTTGTATCACAGAAACCCCCTTGGGAGCTGCCACCCGATGAGCAGAGGTAGTCTTGGCACCTGCTTTCTCTTCTAGCTTGAGGCCCCAGCACCCTGTCTTGCTGAGCCAGACACACCCATCTGCTCCAGCAAAGACCCAGGGTCTGAATTACTTGCCCCAGAGCTGCAGACTTCACTGAAAACAGCTCACAGAAGTGTTCCTGTGTTTAGCACTCAGATGCCCATCTCCCAATGGGGTCTAAACCCAAATAAAAAATGCTTGCTTTTAAACCATCTTTTATATTTACAAAGGTACACTCACCAGAGGTCCCTTCCATGGCTTCATTGTCTGGGATAGTGGCTTCGAAGGGCTGGGAGGGTAATTTCATCAGGGCGAGGAAAAGCTCCTGACGGTTGGGGAGAATGGAGTGCTGTGTGCTCTATGCAAACTCGTCCTCGTCTTCCTCATCCGCAGAATCTTCAGCCGTGGCTGAGATTACCACCACCACCTCAGACTCCACGGACAGGGGTGGGATAGTCGTGGTGGACCCCCCCCCCCCCGAGAATTGCATGCAGCTCAGTGTAGAAGCGGCATGTTTGCGGCCCTGCCCCGGACCTTCCGTTTGCTTCTTTGGTTTTCTGGTAGGCTTGTCGGGGCTCCTTAACTTTCACACGGCACTGTACTGAGTCCCTGGTGTGGCCTCTCTCCATCATGGCCTTGGAAATTTTTTCAAATGTTTTTTCATTTCGTCTTTTGGAACGGAGTTCTGTTAGCACGGAATCCTCTCCCCATACAGCGATCAGATCCAGTACCTCCCGTGCGGTCCATGCTGGAGCTCTTTTTCGATTCTCAGACTGCATAGTTACCTGTGCTGATCAGCTCTCCACGCTGGCCAAACAGGAAATTAAATTCAAAAGTTCGCGGGGCTTTTCCTGTCTACCTGGCCAGTGCATCCGACTCCAGATTGCTGTCCAGAGCGGTCACAATATGCACTGTGGGATAGTTCCTGGAGGCCAATACCGTCGAATTGCGGCCACACTAACCCTAATTCGAAATGGCAATACCAATTTGAGCGCTACTCCCCTCGTCGGGGAGGAGTACATATATCGATATTAAGAGCCCTTTATATCGAAATAAAGGGCTTTGTTGTGTGGACGGGTGCAGGGTTAATTTGGTTTAACACTGCTAAATTCGGTATAAACACGTAGTGTAGACCAGGCCTTAGTTTTGGCCTATTTTTTTAATATGTAATTGTAATAACTGCTTTGAGGTTCTAGCCATAGATGAGTTGGCATTTCCTCCTCCTGATAGTCTGCATACCAGTTATAAACTAAAACCCTATCCCGTCTTCATGGATAATATATGACCTTTTTAGTGATGCACAAAGAGAGGATTTTAGTCAGAAGTCTGACAATTGTTAACTTTATTTTTGCCACAGACAGAACTGGGCCTTTAAACTGCCCTGACTGACAGTGCCAAGATGTTCTTTCAGGATCATAGAGTTTTCACTTTTCTGATATTGCTCCATCCACCTTACCCTTATCTACCATGCATCTATTTGGTAGGGCTTTTGGGGTAGGCTGTTAATACGGGTGGGACAGGAGTCTTAATGTGGGCACAGTGTGGCTGTATGTGCATGCTTAATTATTGGCTGTCTGATCCCATTACTGTGTGGGTTTATCTATGAGGCTATTAAATGGAGTGTCATTTTGAATAATCATCAAGGTGCCTAGAGCTGAAGTAGATCTAATTTTTTTTTGAAGTGTTTCACTTTAGTATCCAGTCTTAAACATTTATTCATGCAGATTTCAACCTTCTCTACTCATGCTCATGTCATATGGTTCATAATAAAATTTCGTATTTATTTTATGATCCAACCAGCTGGTGGACTCAAGACTGAGAAATCCTGATGAAACCTTTGTGAGTCTAATCTATGCAGGCATTTACACTGTGATATTCTTGCCGGGGTATTGTGAGTGACTTCATCCTCTGCATTGCTGGAAGTGCAGACCTTACTTTGACTTATTAATTTCTCCCACTTACTGAATGTGGTGATCTGATTCATCTGTGAATGTGATCTGATTCATTTTTGGTGCATACAGTTACTCTTTACGATGTAATAAGGGATGTTTTTTAAATACCTTTTAGATTTCTTTCCTGTTCAGCTACCTGATGGACTTTCTTTTTAAAAAATGTAAATACATCTACTGAGGACTTTGCTCCCTCTTTCCAGTGTTGTGTAGAGCACAGGTCTGCAGCCCAGGGAATCTGGGACCATCTCGCGATAAGAGCAGGGTTACAGTTGCATTGTCTTTATATAAGACCATTTTTAATACCATTCAGTTTTAAAAAATACAATAAGGAAGTTACTGATTATTTCTTAGAAGTAGCTTGCTTTTCTCTGCCACCTAGTCTTACTTGACTTGTGAAAGTATCTTTTAAAATTCTTGCAGTGATTTGTAATACATCCCATGGAGCACATATGCAACTCAGCCCAATTAATATAACATTAATGAGAGGCTGACAGGTGATGCTGACAGGTAGTGAATCTTACTACAATGACTTAGAATAGTAGAGGAGAAGAAAGATTGTCCTTTTTCAAAGCTACAATGACTTATCTGTCATCCCAGAGGACAGATGGGGCAGAGGGTGCTCAGAATCCAGTGAAGAGATGGCATAAACTGTGTCCAAGGGTATGTTTACACTGCAGTTAGATAGTTGGCACAGGCCAGCCATGGGTGACTTGGGCTTGGGCTAAAGGACTGATTAATTGCACTGTAGAGGTTCAGGTTCGGGCTCTGGGACCCTCCCACCTTATGGGGTCCTGGAGCTCAAACCTCTACACCACAGTTAAATAGCCTGAGCCCTGTGAGCTCAAGTCAGCTGGCAGAGTCCTGAAGCAGGTTTTTAATTGCTGTGTAGACCTATTCCAAGTGCTTGCAAAGGGTCATGGCCTAATCTTCTGCATATGTAAACACAATTTCATGTGGGCCACAAAAAAATAGGGTATTACTGCAATCTCTCAGCAAATGGAGTATTTGTTCTTGTCTTCACAGTTCAGTTTCTTTTTTTACACTACTGCTTCCTGGAGGCTGGATGTCACAGATGTGTTACCTGATGGATATATATAATAATTTTATTTTTTATGAATTATGGTCTCAGCTGTGGCACAATAAACAAGACAATATGACAGAACTTAATGAGCTGGCCAGGCACGTTCAGTAGGATAGCTATGCTGCTTAAATAACAAGTGCAGCTGAAAGTTCTCCTGGTTTCCAGGTGTCTCCAGTTGAATACAACTTGACCAGCATCTGCTAAAGTATCTATTTAACAAACACAGAAGTGAGAGAAAACAGGCAAGATGTTTTGTCAGCTAGAAAGACCGGTGGGCTCCATATCCCTAGCATTTGTGTTATAGAATTATCGCTCCTTTGCTGAACAGTAGCAGAGTTCTGGGCCTTGTAGTTGATGAAAAGTTGGGTATTTTCTTAATTAACATTCATGTTTACAAAACATGCACAAGACCTGTTTCCTTGAACCAAGTGGCAATAGACTTCACCAAGGCAAAATGTTCTCTTGCAGAATCCTCAGATAAGGCACCAGTGCCCTGTCTTAAGAAGTAGTTTTCTTGGGCCTCTGTCTTCAGGGCCTCATGCAGGGCTAAGGGTGTGATCCATGAAGCAACTTATGTACCTAAACTCCAGCATTAAGTACCTAAGAACCCATGCACAGCACCAGTGCAATCCATGAAACTCCGGCTTGGCTGCTTCCAGACTGCATAAGTGTCTAAACACACTCGGCACCTAACATTCTGCTGTAAAGTAGGTCCTAAGTTTTAGATTCTGGAGCATGTGCACTACTGTCACACTCTAGGCTTACAAATGCCTGTCTCCCACCTAAGCCCCGGTGTGGTTCACGAGCAGGGGAAAAATGAGCATTTGGCCAACTGTTTTGTGTGCAGGTCTTGATCAGGTAGGTGTGGTCACAGGCTGCCTACCAAATTGGGTCCCATTTGAAATGGAGGGAGTGGTGACCTCACTGCCCACCGTATAGCTCAGTGGATAGAACACTTGTCTGGGCAGTGGGAGATCAAGGTTCAGTTCTCTCTCTCTGCCAAAGTGGGAGAGAGGATATGAACAGGGGTCTCTCACCTTTCAGGAGAGTTCTCTAACCACAGAGTTATGGCATAGTCTGATGTGAGATTCCTTAACAAGTGCATAACTCATTCCCATGAGAAGTGGCCTAAATGCGTAAGCCACCTGACTCCAGGAGGTGGGTTCCCATTCATGGATTGCAAGAGATAAGAGAGGGGTGTGCACGCATCTCTGCAGTTGGTATCTCTGATAAGTGCATTTAGGCCGCTCTCTGTCTAGCGTACTGGCTTTCGTGAATTGCATAATCTCCGGTGCCATCTCTCCCATTCATTGTCTAAGAAGCCTAGGTACCTAACTCCGCTTTGCAGCTCACAGTGGTGTTCCTGTAATTTTTCTAGATGACTAAGAGTTAGGTGTTTTGATGCTCAAGATTGCAGCGCCTGAGACCCTTCTTGGATTCCACCCTACCTGCTTTACAAACTCTGTGCCCCTTTTCTCCTTCAGCCCCTGCCCCTTTTACCTAGCATCTCCTTATTCCCAGGTTGCTCAGAAACCACATGGCCTGCAACAAGGTGAGTCTGGGCATCTACTCTCCTTTCATGTAGCTGCGTTTCAATACAAAGGAAGCCCAGAAAGGTGAAAGGGCACAGAGAAGGGTGCTCTAAAACACATTATATCCTCAACAACTCAGAATGCAGTGCTGCTGTATGGCATTTTTAACTCTCTCCAGAGAGGTTTCAACTTGGGTGATTATTTATCAATGACCCTTAACAATCAACTACTAGCACATTTTGGCATAACAGAACCATAGCAGTTCTGTTATGAGGAGAGAGGACAAGGTGCCTGTTAGATTCAAGATTGTTCTATGCAATATATTTTCTGGGTTTTTTCTATTGCACTTTAAAATGTCTCCAGGGTTGGGGCTTCTGACATTTCGCTCTCCTTGGGAGATTTTTTTTTCACAGTTTTCTGCTATATAGATCTTGCTCTCAAGAAGTTTTTCTTTGTTAGAATCTAAATTTCTATTCCTTAGCTTTATCCCTCTGTACAATGCAAAATAATTCATGTGTTCATTTCCATTTTTTTATAGAACATTTTCCTCATTCATTCTGATCAGATAACTTCTTTGGTGTGAGGTAATATGCAAGCATAAAATATTTGTAAATGAATTATTCCAAGGGGATTTTATAGATCTGGCAAGTTCCCTCTGTCTAAATGGGGATTGGCTGGCACCATTTAAAAAAAAAAAAAAGGTAATGCTATCTCAACTACTTTTAAACATACTAAAAGACTTAAAAAAATCAGACTTGAACAAACTCAAAGAATGGGTAGATAAGATCCCATGGGAAGAAAATCTAAGGGGAGGAGGTGTTCAGGAGAGCTGGCAATTTCTCAAGGAGACAATATTAAAGGCACACTGCAGACTATCCCAATACAAAGGAAAGGTTGGAAGAATAGTAGGAGGCCAATGTGGCTCCATTCGGAGCTCTTTAATGACCTAAAAATCAAAAAGGAATCCTACAAAAAATGGATACATGGACAAATTGCTATGAAGTACTGCAAAAGAATAGCACAAACATGTGGGAACAAAACCAGAAAGGATAAGGCACAAAATGAGTTACACCTAGCAAGGGACATAAAAGGCAATAAGATGCTCTTTAAATTCAAGAGAAAAATGAGGAAAAGTGTAGGTCCTCTAGGGGGAAGGAGAACTAATAATTGATGACAAGAAAGCTGAGGTGTTTAATGCTCATTTTACTTCAGTCTTCACTAAAAAGGTTAGTGGTGACCATGCACTCAACACAATTAATATTAGCATTAAGGTGGAAGGGAATGAAAGCCAAAATAGGGAAAGAACAGGTTAAAGAATATTTAGAGAAGTTAGATGTATTCATGTCAACAGAGTTTAATTAAATTTATCCTAGGGTTCTTAAGGAGCTAGATTAAGCAATTTTGGAACCATTAGCAATTATCTTTGAGAACTCCTAGAGGTGTGGGGTCTCAGAGGACTGGAAAAGGACAAACATAGTACCTGTCTTTAAAACGGGGGATGAGGAAGACTCAGGGAATTATAGACTAGTCACCCTAACTTTGATACCTTGAAAGAAACTGGAACTAATTTGTTGGCACCTGGAGGATAATAGGGTCATAAATAATCAGCATGGATTTGTCAAGAACAAATCATGTCAAACCAACCTACTTTTCTTCTTTTACAGGGTTACTGGCCTAGTGGATAATGGGGGCAGTAGTAGATGTGATTATATCCCGATTTTTAGTAAGGTTTTTAGCACAGTTCTACATGACATTCCCATAAGAAAATTAGATTAAATAACTATAAGGTTGGTGCACAACTGGTTGAAAGACCATAATCAGAGTAGTTACCAGTGGTTTACTATCAAATTGGGAGGTTGTATCTCGTGGGGTCCTGCAGGAGTCAATCCTGGGTTCAGCATTAGTCAATCTTTTCATTAATGACTTGGCTAATGAAACAGGGAGTGTGCTTATAAAATTTTCAGATGACACCAAGCTGGGAGGGGTTGCAGGCACTTTGGAGAATAGGATTAGAATTCAAAACTACTTTGAGAAATCAGAGAAATGGTCTAAAATCAACAAGATGCAATTCAGTAAAGACAAGTGGAAAGTACTTCACTTAAGAAGAGAAAACCAAATGCACAAATACAAAATGGGGAATAACTGACTAGGTGGTAGTACTGTTGTAAAGGATCTGGAGAGTATAGTGGATCACAAATTGAATAAGTCAACAATGTGATGCACTTGTGAAAAAGGCTAATATCATTCTCGGGTTTATTAGCAGGAGTGTCATATGTAAGATACAAGAGATATTTGTTGCACTCTGTTTGGCACTGGTGAGGCCTCAGTTGGACTATTGTGCCCGGTTCTGGGGACCTCACTTTAGGACAAATTGGAGATAGTCCAGAGGAGAGCCACAAAACTGATACAAGATTTAGCCACGGTCTGCACTAGCAGCGGGGTTGACCTAAGATATGCAACTTCAGCTACTCGAATAGCGTAGCTGAAGTTGGCATATCTTAGGTCGACTTACTTGGTCATGAGGATGGCGGTAAGTTGACTGCTGCCGCTCCCCCGTCGACTCCACTTCTGCCTCTCACGAGATGGAGTTCCAGAGTCGATGGGGAGCGTGATCGGGGATCGATTTTATTGCATCTACACTAGACGCGATAAATCAATACCCAATTGATCGATGAAGACCCGCCCTACAGAAAACCTGACTTCTGAGGAAAGGTTAAAAAACCATGGGCATGTTTAGTCTTGAGAAAAGAAGAGAGGAGGAGGGCGGGGGGAAGAGGTTTTGATAAGTCTTCAAATGTGTTAAAGACTGTTTATACAGAGGACTGTGGTCAATTGTTCTCCAGTCAACTGAAGGTAGGAGAAAAGTGTTGGGCTTAATGTGCGGCAAGGAAGATTTAGGTTAGATATTAGGAAAAAAGTTCTAACTATAAGGATAACTAAGCTCTGGAATAGGCTTCCAGTGGAGGTTGCAGAATCCCTGTCATAGGAGGTTTTTAAAAAACAAGTTGGACAAACACCTGTCAGGGATGGTGTAGGTTTACTTAGTCCTGCCTCAGCACAGACGGCTGGACTTGATGATTTCTCAAGGTCCCTTCCAGCTCTACATTTTGATGATTCTATTGTGATTTAACAAAAAAATCTGTGACGTTTGCTATCTCTGAGGCCTGGTAATGGCATATGGAATCTTCCACTTCTCCCCTGCACACCAAATCAGTAGTGACCAAAAGTTGTTACTATTTTACAGCAGTGTGCAAACTGAATGTATACTTCTTTATACTCTACCAATATAAACCTCACCAGCAATTATTTTAGGTGTTGTCGGGGGCTAAAACTTTTGTACACTGCTTACCCTTTTCCGAGGTCCATGGATGAAAGGCACTGTACTCAGGCCTGGTCTACACTACGTGTTTAAACTGATTTTAGCAGCGTTAAACCGATTTAACGCTGTACCCGTCCACACAACGAGGCCCTTTATATTGATATAAAGGGCTCTTTAAATCGGTTTCTGTACTCCTCCCCAACGAGAGGAGTAGTGCTAAAATCAGTATTACCATATGGATTTGAGTTTAGTTTGTGGCCGCAATCGACAGTTATTGGCTCTCCGGGGCGGTATTCCCACAGTGCTCCACTGATGAACCGTTCTGGACAGCAATCTGACTCGGATGCGCCAGTGGCTAGGTAGACAGGAAAAGCCCCAATGAAACTTTTTGAATTTTTCATTTCCTGATTTGTCCAGCGTTGGAGCTCTGTCAGCTGGTGGCGATGCGTCCAACATCAAAGAGCTCCAGCATTGACCGTACGGGAGAATACTGGATCTGGCCACTGTATGAGGAGACACATCTTTCTGTCAGACTCCGTTACGAAGATGAAATGCCAAAGCATTTAAAAATCTCCAGGCTATGATTACAGATCCACAGCACGTGCTGCGTGACATTGCGTATGGAAGCCAAGATCAAATGGATGCTCAGGGAGGGGGGGTACCGAGGGACTCCAGCTATCCCACAGTCCCGCAGTTCTCTGAAGTCATTTGCATTCTTGGCTGGAGCTCCAATGCCTGTAGCGGTCAACACCATTGTCCTGGGTGGTTCAGGGTCTATCTCGTCAATTTACGCCCCCATCCCCCTCCGGTGATAAAAAAGGGGAAAATCGTTTTGTTGACCTTTATATTCACCATATGTATCTGGGCATGCTGCTGGAAGACACGATGCTGCAGCGTAAACCGTCGCATTCCTTCTCTCCTCTCTCCCCGCCCCCCATATGGAGCGGTTACGTGCGAGTAGTACTGATAGCTGTCCTCGTCATGAGCCTGTGAGTACTTCAGCTGGCCTCATGGGTGAGGCCGGCCGGGGCGCTGGGTAAAAATAGGCCTGATTCCCAGTCATTTCCCAGGTAGATGTACAGAACAGCTGGTAACTGTCTCATCATGCCACTGGGGCCTGAGCTCCATCAGCCCCCTCCCTTTCATGTGTAAAGAAGATTCTGTTATACCTGGACTTATGCAGTGGGGAATGGCTGGGCTCCTTCCCCACACCGCTTAATGTTCCTGCCTGGACTTCCATGCAGCATGGAGGCTGCTTCCTCTCATTTACCTCACTAACAAGTCAGTTTTCTTATTCTGCATCTTTTACTTCATGGACAAAATGGGGGGACACTGCACGTTAGCCCAGGAAGGTTGGGGGAGGAGGGAGCAACGGGTGGGCGTTGTTGCGGGGCACCTCCTATGAATGGCTATGGTATCATTTCTCGGGATCTGACACGGAGCGGCTGTGCTCCCTGGTTCTTTGACACTGGTTCTCTAGTAACTTTGACCCCATATTTCTATGAGGCGGACCTGACCTATTTTAGATTCCATAACGGAAGGTTAACTCGGGGAAGTCTTCATTTTGTCTTTGGCGCCCCGGCCGACCTAAGCCATGGGACCATGCACAGCCGAGACGGTATCAGAAGAAACAGAATAACCGTCATCATCATTGCCATTTTACAGTGGTACAGCAGATTGGTACAGAACGACTGATAACCATCTCTGCTCTATTCATTGCAAGGCAAATGAACTGTTGCGTGTAGTGCTGCAGTAGTCGCCTCTGTCAGTGGCATCCAGTACACATACGGTTACAGTACCAAAAGGCAAAACAGGCTCTCTGGTTGCCCATGCTGGGCGTTCTGCGAGGCAACCAGGGGAAAAAGGGCACGAAATGACTTGTCTGCACGTTTGCTTTCCCGGAGGAAGGAATGACTGATGACATTTACCCAGAATCACCCGCGACAATGATTTTTGCCCCATCAGGCACTGGGATGTCAACCCAGAATTCCAAGGGTCAGGGGAGACTGCGGGAACTATGGGATAGCTACAGGATAGCTACCCACAGTGCAACGCTCCAGAAATCGACGCTAGCCTCGGACCATGGACGCACACCGCCAAATTAATGTGCTTAGTGTGGCCGCGTGCACTTGACTTTATACAGTCTGTTTTACAAAACCAGTTTATGTAAAATCGGAATAATCCCGTAGTGTAGACGTGCCCTCAGTTTTCCATATAATACGCGCAGAATAGGAAGTCACATATTGCAGCAAAAGGGGCAGCCAAATCTTCAGTTGCTCTTTGTGGGTGACAGAGTCTGTTCTTTGCAGCCCACACGCTGGGCTGCCTAGAGCAGCAGACTGCCTATGGCTGGCACTCCCTAGCTGCCCCACTAAACGATCCTCTTGTCCCTTCCTAAATGGGACTCCCAATGTTTACATCTGACTTACAGGAAGAAATCACAATTGCTGCCATTGTGACTTGGTTTCTTTCCAAAAGTGCCACTGTTCACCCAGTGGCAGATGCAGGCCAGTTGTTGTCATGGCAACAAGGGCAGAGGAAGGAAGGCAGCTTAATTCCAGAGCTGATAATTAACTGGGGGGGATAATTGTAGCAGGAGGGGAAGCTCTCCGTAATTATAGGAGAACAGCACCGATGAAAAGGCAGGGCACAGATGCTGTCAGTGTTGTGTGCCCTGCTGTAGCCGTTTAAGTTGTCGCAGGCTGGGAAGTGTTGTGAAATGGGGAGACACTGCCATTCATAGCAGGGCAGAGCACCTCCTGGGGAGCTTTGACTTGGGGAAGGATTAGAGGAACAGATCCATTAGGGAAGCAATAAGGAGATCGTCAGAAAGGGAGAACCACTTACATTTACAAAGCAGATTCCAAATACTTTATAGGCTGCTAACCAAATTCCATTCACACGTACATCAGTATGTACCAGTAATACAACGAGCTGAAACTAAAATAAGTGGTAGGTAGACAGATATGGGCACAGAGAACATAAGGCCTTTGGCCTGAGTGCAGTTACTCAAGGCTTACGCTGTGTGATGGAGAGGAGAATTACAATTGGATGAAATATACACATGGAGAGCTATGAAATGCAGCCATTTCTGGGGTGGAATACTGCAGCCAGTCATTTTGGCAACATTAGACATTTCTTCAGAAGGCAGCATGTACTGACCACAAGCTGTCGGGGCTTTGGCTTAATATCTAATCTGAAAGGCAGCAACACAGCATCCCCATCACTATGCTGAGCAGTGCTTTATTGCTGACTCAGAAAGACATGGAGCCCACTTTCTGAATTATCAATGCCATTAGCTACAGTTCCTCTTTGGAGATGAGACTAAGCCTGACTCCCTTTAGATCTGACAGAATCACAGGGAGAAGTGGCTTTTAGGATGTTACTTAAGGTGAACTTTGACACTCCCCTTCTGTGCCCTAAGGGCTACAGAATAGATAGTTTGTGATAGAAGCAGTTGTGAGGAGAGCAGTTGTGAGGGGGGGACGTTGTGCGGTCAGTAGAAGGATATTAAGTAGTGCAATGACCTACTTGTGGCCAAGCTGCTGGGATGTTTGTAGCTACCCTGCTTAGGATCTGTTCTCCTAAAATCACCATGGTTTTCTGTTAATAACATGAACTTCCTCTTGTTTCCTTCCTAGAATTTGCCATATACCAAGCTGCCGCTGGAATTTGTAGAGAAGCAATTAGTATTGGAATTGGGGTGTCTGGCTGACACAATAATTATGCTGGAAAATGTAGTTTTCCCTGCATATTAGCGATGGGATTATTTCAAGGAGCTCTCATTAATATGCTGTTTGCCAACAAAGAGCCCAGTAACCTCTCTTTTAAGATTAGTGTGGGGGTCATAATGCAGCAGGCTGTTAAGAGGATATATTCAGCTTTTTGTTCTAAAGAAACAAATTATCTTCTGCTATCTACAAGGGTATAAAGGAGTAGCTTTCATTTAGACATGACAGTCGCTTCTTTCCTAGTAACCAGTGCCCACCCTTCTGTGTACTGTGGCAAATTGCCGGTACTGTTCTCTGGGTCTCACACTTTCTCTTCTCTTGGGTAGGTTCAGGGCGATATTGCTTGCCTCTGAACCAGTTCTTAATCACTCCTCTAGTGTCCTTGGAGGAGGTGAGTGGAGAGGGAGGGACCTGGGCCCGCCCTCTACTCCAGGTCCCAACCCAGGGGCCCTGGGGTTGTGGTGAACCACTTGACTAGCGGTTTCTTCCCCTGGGTGTCTTCCCTCTCATCACGCGTCAGCTTGTGAGGGCTTCTCGCCTCTCTTTCTATACAGCCTGGTGCCCCTACCTGGGTTTCTGTTGGGCTTCCCAATCCCCTCAGCACTCCTCCAAACCTTCTATTTCTCTCTGGACAACTCTCTCTTCTGCACTCTGCTCCAATCCACCTTTTCTCCTTCAACTACCACACCCTGTCTGCATGAAGCAGGGTTTATATCCCATGCTGAGTAGTGCTCTAACTGGAGTCAGGTGCTCTATGGCCACAGCTGTTCTAGTTAATCTAAGCACACCTTTCCTCCCTTGGCAGGGAATAGGCCCCTGCTACACTCTTATGCTGCCCTCTGGCCATGCTGTATCTACAGTACAGATGCTGTGCATCCTCACCAGGAGTTCTGGAGTTGGGAGGTGTGGTGTTGTGGCTAGAGCAGAGAACTGACAGCTAGGTCCTGGATTGTCTTCCTAAATCTGCCACTTATGTGCCATGTACATTAAGTATCCCTTTTACATCAGTCTCATTTTACTCTATAAAGGTAGTTATTTACTTACCCAAGGCTATTGTTTATAGAACATTTTAAGTTCTACAGGCGCCTAGTGCAAAAAGTCATTATCATCATGTTCTCCTGTAGTTCCAATGCAGTAGCGTTATAGGAAATACACTGTGGAGGTTCAAGGATTCTGGCAGTTTGAATTATTGTTAATTAACTATTTATAAATTCAGCCTTCCAGTGGAGCACCCTTTATGTAACATGTAGACAGTTTAAAAAAAAAAAAAGTGTAGGATCTTTCATTGCTGCCTGTGATGTTTGTGAGGGTGTTTTTGGGATGAGCCAGGGGCAATACAGCCCGAACATGCTTAGCTTTCTCCTTCCACTCTGTGAACACATCTGTCTACCACCTGTTTGGTTTCAGCTCTACTACTGTGTTTGGTAAATACTTATCTTACGGGCCTGGAGCACAGAGTGCATGGAAGTTTTTTCCACTCAGATCAGTGTGTGACAGTGGTTCTCAAAACTTTTGCATTTGTGACCCTTTCACACAGCAAGCTTCTGAGTGCGACATTCCACCCCCCATTTAAAAAATGTGTTTTTATTTGAACTTGTTATAGTTGGGAGGAGAAATGGGTTTTGGAGGTGGAGGCTGACAGTTGCGGCCTCCACGTATAGCCTCACAAATCCCTAAGAGGTCCGACCCCAGTTTGAGAACCGTGGTTGTAAGGGATGTCTTCTTGCATAACACACCAAACAGAACTGCAATTGATAGGGTTGCCAATCCTACCGGGTCTCCCGGGATAATATTAATCTTTTAATTAAGATTATTCATGTGATGAAGCCTCCAGGAATATGTCAAATGAAACTGGCAATCCTAGCAATTGACATCAGCCAAACAGTGAAAGTTGCTCATATGCCATGCTGCATCAGGGAGCAGACCAACTAGGATCAGCTGCTGTTCTGCTCTGAGAACTTCTTGCGATTCACCCACGTGAGCCAGTTTCACTGCCTTGGAATTGCAGCAGGGCCAGGCTTTAGAAGTGCGGGGCCCAATTCGCTACTCACCCGGCCAGCGTGCGGGTCTTCAGGCGGCCACTCAAGGACCCGACACCAAATTTGCCGCCCGAGACCCCCTGAGCGCCGCTGGTGTGAGTATAAAAAATTAAAAAGTTGCAGCGCTGGGCCGTTTCCGGGAATTGGGCGAATCTGCCTAAAGTACCCTGAGCTGACAGGACCTGATGTGGCCCTGGCCCAACCTGGTTGGCATGCTGCTTGAGCAGTCCTGCTTATAAATGTGCCCCAACAGGCGTCAGGAGCTGCCGTAACGTACCAAGCTCTGCAGCTGTGCTTGCCCTTGTTCCAGTCCCTGTTTTCCAGGCCTCTGCTTTCCCTTCTGCTTCATTCTTCTGGCTTTCTCCCTAGTCTGCCCCTAGCTTACAACTGTGGTTAACTCTCTGGTTCTGACATTCAGCTTCTCTTGCTCTCCTCAGTACTGACTCTCAGCCCATTTCCTGGACACTGTCCACCATGCACCCAGTTCTTACTGGCAGCCTGAACTCTCGCTTCTACCAGTAGTTGGCTATATGATGTCATGTGCATAAACAAAGTGGCGGGGGTGGGGAATATATCTTTTCCCTCTTGCTAGTTACTTTAGGCCTCGTAGCAGCAGTAGATACAATATTTTCAGTTAGAAATATTTTTTCCACCCCTACTTGAAAGACCACATTTTGATTTCTGACCCACCATGAAAGTTGTGCTCTACTTGGACAATGCAGATTGCAGAGCCCAGGACAAAATGTGTGAGAACTGAGATCGAAGCATTTTCAGTCAATGTGATCCACCTATGGCACAGACTTCTGGAGGAGATCAGGGAAATCCAGAGACTGACCGTTTTTAGAAAACATTGCAAAACCTTCCTCTTTGGAAAGAGCCTTTCCACTGAAAGAAACACATTCACAACATAAACACCTCTTCTACTCCAAAACCTCCACTAACTAACTAAAAACAAAATTAAAAAAATAAAAACTACTTCAAGCAGTTTTTACTCCAGAATGGAAGATTGTGAAACTTTGTGAAATCCACTAGGGACTTTGCTAATGCTATTGATTTTTACATAGAAGGAGCTCAGATACCATCATGGTAGCAGACAGTATAAAACCATTAGATAGCTTTAAAAGGGACATCAACTTCCATCTATGTGGGATTAGCTGCTTTAGCATAAAGAACATTGCTTATTGTCTCAGTTTCATGGTATAATATTTGTGCTTTGAATAATTTGCAACAATAGAAGTGAAAATACAGTGCATTAGATTTATGTAGGATGGAAGGTCATTTGGAGCTGTGATAATGAGGGGCCATTCCAAGCTATGTTTGGATGCAGTTTGCTTATGAAATAATTAGTTCCTAGTGTTAATGGATTTTGATTATTTGTGGATTACATATGAATAGAAGCTATGTGGTACACTGTAGAGCCATGTTCTTCTCACTTGCCTTGCTCTCACTAAAGCTCCCATAGGAATTATTGTAACATGCCAAACCTGGTCATTGAATGTCTTTATTTTAAATCTTATCATTTTGCAGTCTAAATAGACAAGACGAACATAGGGCAGGGGAAAAGATGCAATGTGTGAGTAGAGTTGGGTGAATAACTGATTTCTTGTTTTCCAGTTTGCTGGCACTTCTGAAAAATGGAGGGAGAATTGGTTTGGGTTGAACCAAATCAGGAATTTTTTGGAATTTTTGGCAAATTGAAAAAGTGCATTACTGGTTGAACAAAATATTTTGTTTGACCCAAAATATTTTTTTCCAAGCATTTTTAAAGGGATAGATTCACAAAACAGGAAAGGTGATGTCCTCCTTATAACTTCCAGCCCAGTGGTTAAGGTGCTCACCCAGGAGGTGAGAGGCTGGGGTTCTTTCCTCCTTCCACCTGATGGGAGAAAAAGTCTTTGTACTTGGTGCCCTTTCCTAGGTAACCACTGGGCTACAGGCTGCTGTTCTTCCTTGGGTGGGTTTCTGTCAGTCGCTCCTGTTGAAGCTAAATATTTTTATAATTATTATATATAATTATATATTTTTAATTTTAATTTTATAAATGATTAAAAATTCACTGGAGCAGGGACTAGAACTTGGGTGCCCTGTTGCCCAGGCTATAGAGTCAGTCTCTCTCTTTCTCTGGCATAATGACAAAGCAAGTACTATATTTATTTATTTTTTTATACGAAGTGGAACAAGCAGAACTCAAATAATAAACAATGGTTACTTCAGTTCCAGTCTCTTCTATATCTTTTTTCCTGTGGACAGATTATGCCTCTAAGAGTGGGCTCACCGCTGGTGGGGGGAGTTCTTTTGTTGTTAAGAACAAAGTACGTTATTCCCCAGAGTTGGTAGTGAGCCCTTTCTTAATGTGTTGTAACCAAAACAGTCTGTAGATGGACAAAGGAATTTTGATTTAAGGGCAAGTGAGTCTTGTTCAGTTTATAACCTAAGCAGTTTATAAATGGCTAAAGTGAGTATTAACTAAGTCCTATAAAACCAAAGAAGTATATATTGAAATCAGTTCCTCAAAAGAAGCAGTTCAAGGAACTCTTAAGACATAAATTAATAAATATTAAGCATCTTTTTTGAATTTGAATTAAATCCTCCTACAGTAAAAGCTGTGTTATCTGGCACTTTACCAACCGGGAAAGCTCTAGAAACCAGCATTTCTGATATCTCCCAATACAAATCTTCAGTAGGGTTGCCTGCAGGGCCGGCTCTAGCCATTTCGCTGCCCCAAGCACGGCAGCACGCCGCGGGGGGCGCTCTGCCGCTCACCTCCCGCAGGCATCCCTGTGGAGGGTCCGCTGGTCCTGTGGCTCCGGTGGACCTCCCGCAGGCGTGTCTGCGGATGCTCCACCGGAGCCGCGGGAGCAGCGGACCCTCCGCAGAGACGCCTGCGGGAGGTCCACCGGAGCCGCCTGCTGCCCTCCTGGCAACTGAAGCGTGCCCCCCGTGGCATGCCACCCCAAGCACGTGCTGATGCCTGGAGCCGGCCCTGGTTGCCTGGCTCCGTGTGGCTCCCAGAAGCAGCAACTTGTCCCTGCTGCTCCTGGGAAAAGGAATGGTCACCGAGGTTCCGTGCACTGCCCCGCCCCTCCCTGAGCTCTATAGCTCCCATTGACCAGGAACCGTGGCCAGTGGGAGCTGCGGGGGTGGTGCCTGCGGGCAGAAGCAGCTCACAGAGCTGCCTAGCTGCGCCTCCGCCTAGTAGCAGCACGGAAATGTCACCGCTTGCAGGGAGCTGCCCGAGGTGAGCGCCGACCAGATTTGGAACCTCCTCCCACACCTCAACCCTCAGCCTTGAGCCTCCTCCCATATCAGAACTGCCCTCCTCTCCAAGCCCGTATCCTGCACCCCGTCCCATGCCTCAGCCCTGAGCCCCTTCCTGCACCCAAACTGCTTCCTCCATTGGTAAGTATAATTCTTAGTTAACTGGAATTTTTGATTAACTGGCACCCCCCATTCCCCTAACATGCCATACAGCAAATCTTTTACTGTATTTACTTTACTGAAGAAGTTTTTACATTAGAAATTTTGCACTGAGATAAAATATTTGCAAATACACATCTCAAAAGGTGCTTGTCATCTCAAACATTTAAATAACCAAGATTTGCACCATTGAGAGGAAACATAAAATGGAAGTTACTAACATCTTCTGTAAAATGTTTTCCAACCATCAATGTTTTTCTTAGTGTTTGAAAGTTTAGAGTGCCTATGAAAAAAATTACTTTCATTAGGAATTTTGTAACTCGGGAGTTTTTTCTCTATGAAAGAAGGTTGAGAGAAAGACAGCCCACTTTTATGACTTAGTCTTATAACTCTGACAGCATGTCTCTACGTTCCTCTTGACTCTAAAACAGAGCATTCTTATATTCTTTTGAAGTCAGGATGCTTTCTAAAAATCAATATCTTACTAAGATTGTTTATTTTCTGGAAATGTGTCTCTGTACCAGACTGGTGTCTTCTCTGAGAAGACAATCATGTCATTTGTTTGTGTTTTTGACCAAAATGGTTCTTTCATTTACTAATGCAGGTGTGGGCAAACGACAGCCTGTGGGCTGGATCTGGCTCGTCAGGGCTTTGGATCTGACCTGCAAGATTGCCACCCCTGTGCTGCCACAGGCACCGCACCGCTCCCAGAAGCAGCCAGCACCAAGTCCCCGCAGCCCCTGGGGGGAGGTGGGGACAGAGGGCTCTGTGCACTGCCCTTGCCTGCAGGCACCTCCCCCTGAAGCTCCCATTGGCTGGGAATGGGGAACCATGGCCAATGGGAACTTCAGGGGAGGTACCCGCCGGCGAGGGCAGCACGCAGAGCCCTCTTGCCCCCCATTCCCCAGGGGCCGCAGGGACATGGTGCTGGCCACGTCTGGGAGAGGCGCAGAGCCAGGGCAGGCAGGGAGCCTGCCCTGGCCCTAGTGTATGCTGCTGCCTCCCTGGAGCCACTCCAGATAAGCGGTGCTGGGCTGGAGCCTGCACCCCAATCCCCTGTCCTGAGCCCCATCCTGCGCCATGCACCCCTCCTGCACTCCAGCCCCCTGCCCTGAGCCCTCTTGTAACCCCACACCCCTCTTGCACCTGAGTTCCTTCCTGCACACCGCATCCTACCCACACCTCGCACTCCCTCCCGTACCCCAACCCCCTGCTCCAGCCGTACATTCATGGCCCTTCATGCAATTTCCCAGAGGTGACCCTCAAGCCAAAAAGTTTGCCCACCCCAGAACTAAAGACTTCTATTAAACATGTTACACAAAGGACAACAAACAATGCTTGTGTCCATTTTCAAAACCTAGCATAAAAGAAAATAGAAACATAAAACAAAATAGAAGTTTATGAAAGCTGCATTTTAGAGCTTGTGTTAACACACTTGAGTATAATAAACATGGTTTTGTGGCCAGAGGTGTTATCTTCCCTGATACTTGGTTTGTCCCTGGTGACGGAAAGCAGAAACTTCTTGGAATGTCTTTAAAGTAGCCTGACATTTCATTTAATAAAATAAATAACGAAAAACCGTAAGCTTGTGTTATATTCTACAGGCATCATAGATACAAACAGAGTTGTAGGTATCTCTTTACATCAATAATGCATCAATATTGAGGTTGCTTGCCTGAGAGATCCTCTGTCCTCCAAACATCCCCTTATTCAAGGCCCAAGGGGAGAAAGATTCAGCTCTGGGTATATGAGTTTTTCTGTACTGAACAAACTTGAAAAGCTGTGATATTTTATATGTAATATCATATCTCTGCAGAGCTGGAAACGGGATCTTTAAACTATTGAGAAGAGAAGATTATAGAAAATCTATTTTTGTCCCCAAATGCATTATGTTCACTTTTTGTTTCTTTTTGCCAGGATTCAGACTTGTTAATTCCAGTGATGATGTGCCCATGAGTCGTTTCTTTGTTAACACAACTGAGAATGATGGCTAGGAAATCCTGGGTGAATTCAAAAGGACATGCGTAGCCAGGGTCATTTTTCAGTACTCACCAGTCCAAATCCCAGATTTCATACCTGCTCAGTTTCTACTCTCACATCCCATTATTTATATGTATAATTTAAAAAAAATCTCTACTTTCTCCACAGTGCCAAATAATAGGTAACAACACAATAGCATTTTCCAAATAGATAAGCCAAGTGGGACTCTGTGTTTGCAGAGATAAAGTTTGACTTTAGTAAGTAAACACAAAAAATTGAACATTTCTCTTTAGTTTGAATGATATAAACATTACTCCAGCTTTTTAATATATGATGGGGCACTTTTTATGCTGTAACATATGATTTCAGTATTACCACCAGCTAACTCTGCTTGTGTTTGTAGGGCAAAGTTGCCTTAAAGTAAAAAGTGTGTAGTGGCCATATGGGATTGCAGTAAGAAAAAAATTCATACATGGAACTGCATGGGTTTGAGAATGGGCAATACATAGATTAAAGGTCAGAAGGGACCACTGGATCATCTAGTCTGCCCTCCTGTGTAATATAGACCATAGGATTTCAGCTACTCCTGTACTGAGCCCAGTAACTTGTGTTTGACTAAAGCATCTCTTCCAGAAAGGCTCTTGATTTGAAGATTTAATTAAGCAGCTGTTCTCAGTCAGCTGTTCCAGTCCAGCCTTTTCAGATCCAACTAGACTGATAGTGATAAAAAGTTGTTGCCAGACGATAGCTGTGTGGTAGCATATGAGGTAGCTGTGTCTAATTTCTACGGGAACGGTGAATACTTTACAGAAGTCCACAACTAGAGCTGGCACTAAGTTCCCCCCGCCTGCAGTTAGGCCATGGATTGAACTGGTCCTAGAACCTCAGCTACTGTCTCCTCCTTAGAGGTATGCCCTCCTCCAACTTTCACAGTGTCTCCTGTCCTCTCCGTTTTGGTTCTTTTTAAGAGGTGGCTGTCTCTGTCTTTTTGTGTCTTGTGTGTTGCTGGTCACTTGTGGTCATTGCTAAACAAAAGTAATAATGAGGTTTTACTGTCTATTCATATGTGATGAAATAAGGTGATCTCTGTCATAACAAATGGGTATAACGTAAGGATATAAAATGAGGCAGCTATTTCATTTGGATGGCTGTAGCTTGGCCAAAAATGTTCCATTTGTTTGCTTTCTCTTTAAAATTTGATGGATGTAAGGGGAAATGTAGGGTACGTAGGTACTTGTATACCATGGTGATGAATGTGCCATAAGACCATAGGAGGCACCTTCATTTTGAGGGGGTGGGGGGGATTTTTTTACAGCACTCTTTGCCTATTTAACTTTGCGTCCAATTGAAGTCCATAGGAAAAACTCCCAGCCCTAATTTTTTTGAGTGTATTGGTCTCTGCTTCTCAGGAGAATATATTTTCCTGAGAAGTTTGGCCCAACCTGCTCAGGAATGCGACAGAGATTGTCTCTCTCGAGTGGGTCTCTTCAGCCACAGCTACAGCTGCCATAAAACCAGTTGAGTAAATTCTTTACCTCTCAGGTACCTCTTGCGTACCCATGGTCTCTCGAGACTGAAGGATGCCTGCTACAGGATGCCTACTCGACCCAAAAGCATATAAGGCTTTACTGCTATATCCAGACCTTCCATTTGCTTGTGGTACAGCCCAGGCACTTTGTGCTCCCGTTCTCTTGTGAAACAGTTTCTCTCAGCTGCTGTTAATGCACTTTATTTTCCCTGAGTAACAGGGATGATGCTTGGAATGAGAATTCTCTTTTTTCCTTCAAAAGCAATGTCTCTCACAGAGATGCAGCAGCTGCTTAGAATTCTGTCTTGGCCTCCAAAAGCTGATGCACAGACGTTGCGAGTTCCAAAGCTAGAATTCTGCAATATAGGTTGAGTTGGGATCCTATGGCATTTCTCAGTGAGACTGAGGTTACCCCTCTGTGTGTAGGCTGAGCTGAAGGTCAATTAGTTTCAGATTCTCCTGACCATTGGGATACTGGCAGAGAGCTGTGCAGGAGGAGGTATTAAAAGTGTGAGACAGGTTGAATTGTTCTGACTTGAGCCTTGTTGTTGGCAATATTAAGCAACAGTGGTCCCTCTGAAGGTTACAACGGAGTTTCCATTATAAGATTTTTGGTTCCCTTTCTAAAATCCATAGATATATTGGTTTCAAAATCAGTAGTGAAATTTTTCTAAAATGTGTTTTGAAGTGAATCAGGCAGAACATGCTTGTGACCCTAAAAGCCGAGCTGTTAAATATATCGTCTTATACGTGTTAGTTCTCTGCAGCAATAGCAAACCTTGGAAAGAGAGGGATCGTACGCAATGGCTCTTTGCTGAGATCTAAAGTAAAAATTTCAGGCACACCTAAGTGACTTAGGAGCCTAAGTTCATTTTCAAAAGTGACTTCAGCTCTGAGGGATTTAAGTTAGCTGGGTGTTGCAACTGTGAGTGGAGCAGTGCCTAAATGCCTTTAAAAAGCTGGCCCTTAATCACTTAGAGCTTTTATACACAACTATTTAGTTTATGGTGAGCTGAGATATGACTTTACCTCTCTCCCATGGACTAACTAGTTCTGTGGACCCTACTGGTGCACATTAACAATTTCGTAGTTTATGTTGATGTAGTTCCATTTCAGAGCAGACTAGAGGAAAGCATGTTAACTGTTGGTCTGCATCAGTAGGCTCCACATGGAAACTTAGTCCCCGGCAGGCTAATGCAGGGTAGATTCACACCGCCAGCTTGCTCAAACTAAATGTGGGCGTAGACAAGTCCCTAGAAGCTCTTGAAAAATTGCCCCTAGTGCCTAGCACCAAAGTTTCTAGTTAAATTTGCAAATAGAATTACCAATGTTATAAGCTAAGCTTTCATTTAAAAAACAAAAAAGTCTTTTTAGCTCTTTTTTTGTGCAGAGCCAGATCTTTAAATATAAGTAGATAACACTAGTGAGGTTTTGTCAGTGTTCAAACCAGAAGTTTTCTACCTAAAGCCACACAAATGAGGTCCAGCAAGCCTCCCAAACCTCATTGTGGGTCTTGTCCTCCTGCAGACCTGGGGAGAGTCACAGAAAGGATGATTACATATTCCCTGTGGTAAAAAATCAATGGATTAAAATCAATGCTAGTGATTGTATGCATTGAAACCACACTGATTCCAGTGGCATTACATCCATTTGCTCCAGTGGTGGAATGTTCTGTCAGTGGGCTGGTTTTCCCTCTTCGGGGTGAGCGTGCGTAGCCATTTGTTATGAAGGAGTGGGGGTGTCTTTGTGTTTTCTTGTATCTTTGATTTGAGGGAGAGAGGGAGGTGCATGAACTTGAAAAAAACATTTTCTGACAAAATGATTTGGACAAAATTGCATGTTGCTGAAGAAATTGCAGTTAAAATATTTGTCTGCATTCCAGTCTGTGGGCTGGATGGCTGACAAACTTGTTTCTGCCCACAACACGAGAGGGAGCGTGGGCAGCTAACACAGAACCAAGGATGGTGATTTTGGGGAGAATTCATTTCTTTCTTCATTACAGAAACAAACTGAATGTTTGGGTTTTTCATTTTGCCATTTCTTGGTGAATAGACTAAATTAGTGGGGTCCTGCCTCTTGGACACCCAAATGGTGAGTGAAATAGAGACTCTCAAAGCCATACATCTCTCACGTTTCTGCCAGGGGGAGTAAGCCACAGCAGTTTGCTCACCTTCAGGTTTTTATTTTGTTTTTAAAGTAACTTTAGTGCTGGTGAAAGCCAAAGGTGTAGTAGTGCAAGTTTCACACCCTCTGTGCCTTGCTGATATACATCAGTGCTCAACTGAAGAGATGCCCATTGAGGGAAGTTCAGGAATAGGGTTAGGTTTGCATGCTAGCTGAACTACATTTCAGCCAAGGCCTCCATCTGGTGTCCCTCCCCTGCCCCCAATTAAATGGCTTGACCCTTTGTTTACAAATCTAGTGCAACACTGGAATTGAGATATAAATTGTTCATACAAGACCCAATTTTTCTCCTGGCTGTTGAACAAATTAAGAAGGTAAATTTAGGCTGAATATCAGGATTATTTTGTTTTTTCTACCAATCAGTTTTGACAGACTGTGGAGTAGTTTCCTAAGGGAAGTGATGGAAGGTCTTCCTCTTCAGGAACCTAAAACTAAGTTGGCTAAAGCAGTGGCACTCAACCTTTTCAACCTATAGTACCCCTTTCAGGAATCTGATTTGCCTTGTGTATCCCTAAGTTTCACCTCACTTAAAAACTACTTGCGTACAAAAGTCACAGCACACTATTACTGAAAAAAATGCTTGCTTACTTATTTTTAATCATATAATTATAAAATAAATCAATTCAATGTAAATACTATATACAGAAATATAAGTATAATACGTAGAGCAGTATAAACAAATCATTGACTGAATGAAATTTTAGTTTGTACTGACTTCGCTAGTACTTTTTATATAGCCTGCTGTAAAACTAGGCAAATATCTAGATGAGTTCATGTATCTCCTGGAAGAGTCCTGAGTATCCCCAGGGGTATGCATTCCACTGCTTAAGAACCACTGGACTAAAGCACTAGTAAATGCACTGTAGTAAATATAAGGCAGTAGCCAGAGAAGAGGCTCTCCAGAAGACCGAATAGCTCAGATTTAGAGATGGAAAAAGACCTATATTAGGGAAGAGTAGCAGTCATTTTACAGGAGAGTGGTAAAAGCATGTGCACTTGTATCTCCTTAGAGCCTTTGAAGTGGCAGTTTGCCATTATGCCCGAGTCTCCCTTTAATTTATGTGTTACCCCCATTTCCTCATTATCACTTTTATTGACATGAAATCCAGCAACACGCTGCTTTTTAAATGTCCAGCCATTAAGAATGTATTTGCCGTTCATTGTAATAGCGCTGATTATAATTCATTCATTTTACATTCATGTGGATGTCACCGGCACTTTGGATTGTTTAGCTGTAATTTACGTTGGTAAATGGACACTTAAAAGCATTACCTGCATGCCTATTACTCCACCAAGAGAGCAAGGGTTAAGTGCATGTGGATGTCAGGTTTGTGTATCACTCTGCTTCATCAGAAAGCTTCCACCTGGTTCAAAATGGGTGACGAGACGTTCTAGATTGATTTGATTTGTCCTTGTGACAGCATATACCATATCCAATTTGTTGCATATGCAACGTGCACATCCGTGTTCAAGGGATAGGTGTTGCACTGTGATTTAGGAGTTGGCTCAGTTTAATGGGCCACTTACTATATCAAAGATCTGTCTTAAGTTTTTCAGGGCAAGTGAAGAGGGAAATCCTCTTAATTTATCATAAGAAGCATTCCTGGCTCATTTGCAGAATGCTGTGTCTTTCCCCTCACATGTGCAGGCTTTAGCTGAGAGAGGCTGGCACCGAGATGACGAGTGTGTTGTCAGTGGATAAACTCTCTAGTTCAGTGATGCAGAATCTCTGCTCAATGAACCGGGAGAGAGAGATAATTTGGTGGCAGATGTTTGGAGTTCAAAAAGTACAGACATCTAAATGCTGGCATGAAATGTAGTGTGTGGGGGAAGGGAAACAGAGGAGGGCAGAGCAGGGGACCCGAGAAGCTTAGAGCTCATGTGGGCCCAAGAACAAAGGGTTCAGAATGCTGAGCTGAGGCATTTGGGTTCTTTGTAACATTCGTAATGTGGGAGCTGAGCTGCACTGGATGAGTCCCATTAAAAAAACAAAAACTTGTAGTGCTGGCTGTATGTGTAGTAGCTCTACGTATTTCTTGACCCTTTAAGGCCCAATCTTCTGAGTGTTAAGCATCAGCTGGGAAGCACCAAGTGTGCACCACTTGCAGTGACTTCAGTAAGAGTGGACAGCACTAGAAACCAGCCAGGAAATGTTCTGCACATGGTTGGACATCTGGAGTACCTATACCTCTAGCTGTGAGTTTGGTATAATCCCCATTTTAAAGGAAAGAAACCAAACCACAGCGAGACTGAGTGACAGACTGAGTCAGTCATAGCTGGGATTAGAATTTGGAAGCTTCTGGCTCTCAGCCCTGTGCCCAGTCCATTTACCCCTTCTCTCTCTCTCCTCTGTTCTCTCATTGTATAGCTCCATATGTAGACCTGAAAACAGGAATCCTAGATGCAGCTTCCCCACGTCCCCACCAATTGGGCATTACTTCCAGGCATGATATGCTCGTATTAACATTCTGGAGCGATGTATTTCTTGGGGTTGCATCCATTAAGAAGGTATTGTCCCCAACGTTATAAGTAGGTTAGATATAGATGGGATACAAACAAACTGTACTTCACCTGATCCCACTGTTTGGCTCTAACTAGTGCCCTAAGCAGTAAATCAGCAGATGGAACGGAACATTTAAATCTAGAAGCAGTTGGTTCAATTTTCAGAGGTGCTTGGGAGATAGGGAGCCAGGAAAGCTAGAGAGCAGAGGGTTGGGCCCCAAACCCAAGAGTAGAAAATACTGAATTGGGGCCTCTCAGCTATCCTTAGAACACTCTCGTGCCTTGCAATGCACAATCCAGAGCGTTTCATCTAATAAAGGCCCATGTCCTGTGAGTTCTACTCACTGTAATGTAGTGTCCTCTTTGGACCCTCTTATACACAAGAGAAAATCTGACTTGTGTGAACATATGAGAGAGAACTCTGAATTGTGAACAGTAGGCAGAGCATTGGTTAAATCTTAAATGATGGGAAAGGACTCCTCTTAGAGCCATTGTTCTTGGCGGTTTTTCAGCAGGAGACTTTTAACAACTAAGGCCTGCTGTTTCATGGCTGTAGAAATGAGTGGAAGCATTCAGTAGCTAGTATGTGTGTGTTGCTTTAATGCTTTTGACCAAATTAGTCTCTGCTGACTTTCACACAACTCCTGCATAGCTAAGCCTAAGGACAATGATCTCCAGGCACATTTATCTCTAGTTTATTAGAAATGAGGGGAAAGGGTTAGTCTTTTTTTTCCTCCATGAAACTCAAAACCCCCAACCAATGTCTGTTCTGTAAAGTCGTAGGATTCAGGGGCATGATCCTGCAAGGTGCTGTGTCCTCATAAGCCTCCTAATCCTGCAAAATGCCACATGCCTCCAACTCCATTCCAGTTGCAGCATGAGGCTTTTGATTTCCTGCCCATTCTGAAATTCAGACCAGTTCAGTGATGGGTTCACAGGTGATTGGCAGCCCGTCAAATCAGTGTAGGCTGAGTTTCAGGGGAATCTGTGCCAATTTATAGTGGCAGTGTGAAGCTTGTTGCTTTGTTGGTTTTTTTTTTAAGTTGATTTCAGCCCCAAACCAGACAATGTATAACATTTTGAGAGGAGTTTTGCCCTAAATTTTTGGAACTGTCTGAAGATTCAACTCAAAGCAACACACAGGAAGGGGGATGCAAACCCAAATTAAATTGGAATGGGAAAGAAGGTTCTCGTGAACAGAAATCTCTGTATTTCATTCAGCCCTAACAGTAAAAGGGAACATAGGCACATGAGTCTGCAGTGGTTATTATTGGCATTGCCAGTGATGCCTAGATACTATGGAAGATGTTCTTCACCTGTGCATTGCAGGCCTGTGAAAAGCTGGCTGGTTACATGGTGCTAGTTCCTCCTTCCTTCCAGGTGCTAAACTGTGTTAAAAGAAGTTAAACATACATTAGGAAAATATATAAATACATTTTAGAGTGTTTTAATGTAAGAAATCGCTGTAGAATCTTCAGCAATGGTAGTTGTCAATGAGAAGCAGCCCAGGAGATCATAAAACGCAGAGGATAAAATTTCTCTAGTAAAATGTTGTCTGCACTGTGGGAATGCTGGAGAACTTCTACACTACAGGGATTAGAAATGCCTGAGATAGCCAGTGTTAGTAAATATACAGTAATGATACCGATTCTGTCAGGAACTGCTTACATGCCACCCTGCTGTCCAGATCTTCATATAGTCAAAGCTGTTAGATCCAGGGGCTGTCCAATGATCTATTGAAGCAATTTATGGTATGTGGTGTGGTCAGGCATAATCAGTAATGCCTTTTATGAGAGTGCATAAAACAAGAACCAAAACCCCTCATTCAGAGCACAGTGCTGTTCTACCTACTGTGCAATTTTCTCTGCTTCCCTTGCCACTCTGGCTTTGTTCAAATCAGCTGAGCCAGCATAAAGAGATCTGATTGCCAGAGAACTGGGGGCGTACTGCTTCATTCCCAGAGACAGGCCTAGGTCTGATTGATGCATCAGCAAGTTGGAGTGAGATCTGGCAGCTCTGTGAAATCGCTCAAAAGAGACAGCCTCAGAGACTAGAAAAAAAATGATAAAAATGTGAATAGCCTAATAAAGATGTCACATGACTTTTAAAGAAGTGTTTCCCCTCTCCAAAACATGCAGAGATGTGGCTAGAGTTGTGATCTGAGCTTTGCATAATGATGAAGTCCTCATATTGTTTCATTTCTGTATCTATTAGTCTCTCTTTAATGTAAAGCTGTATTTTCCACCTCCACCACCTAATCTCCCTTGTCTTTTTAATTTAAAATATTCTATTAACTGACACCCTGGCTTAATGGACATCTCTGGCCGGTCAGTGTGCTTGTTGCACAAGACTAGGTCTTGGGCTGTTGTCAGATTTCAAGAGCAAAAGTTTGTTTCCGCTTGTGCAGAGGTGAGGTTTTGAATCTTTACAGTGTCTCTGCTTTGGAATAGAGGTGGGAAGGAAGTGATCTCGAATGAAAAGTACCAGCGATCCAGAGCCTAGTTCAGTAGCTAGGAATATTAAGAAAGGCTAGCTATTTTGTGGGAAATGAATGTTCGAATCCCCTCGGCAGTTTTAAAAATTTCAGTCTTAGGCTGTGTCTACACTCGCACTTTTGTCAGTATAACTTACGTCGCTCCGGGGTGTGAAAGAAACCCCCTCTTGAGCAATATAAGTTACACCGACAGAAGCACTGGGGTAGCCACCAACATAGCTCCTGCCGATCGTTGGAGGTGGCTTAATTATGTCAATGAGAGAGCTCTCTCCCATCAGCATAGAACGGCTACATCTGAGATCTTACAGCAGCACAGCTGCATCGGTACAGCGGTGCCACTGTAAATTCTCTAGTGTAGACGTAGCCTTAGATAGCAGAACATTATTAATTACAAAAGCCTTTGGGGAATTCGAGCTAAGATCTAAGTGCAGGATAACTGAAGAGCAAATCCTGAAGTCCTTACTTAGAATGTAGTTGGGAAAAAAATCCCATTGAAGTCAATAGGAATTTTTTCCTTGAATAAACAGTAGGGTTTAGGCAGTATAACAGCAGACTCGTGTTTCTAAGCAACTCAGGTGAGAGACCTTTCAGACTAAGCGACAGACTTGACTGGTGCTGTCTCTCTCTGTGTCTCTGTTGGAGTGGGTATTTCTGTTGAGTGGTGTAGCTGAATCCTACTAGCAGTGCTAAATGGCTCTCTGCTATCGTACTCCATGCTGACAACTGCACTAGAAGTTCCATGTATTGACACTTGAGTTACAGAAAGTGGGCCTGAGATACTGATCCAGAGTGGGTTAAGTGTCCACAACTAATTGTGGCCCTATTCTATTGCATTTTCAGTTCACTGGGATGGTAGAAAGTTGTTTTTCCTCCAGGATTTGCAGGCACACAGTGGTATTTCGTCACCTAACTCCTAATGTTTGCACCCACAATTCAATCTTGAACAATCATTATTAAAAATGTGAAGTAAATAGTTGGCTGTTAAATCGGATTCATCTTTCCGTTTTTGCATGCAGTGGTAGCTGTGCATGTAATTTGAATGTATGGTCTAGAAAAGGAAAATCCATTTTTATTTATGGTCCCAGATGTAAAGTACTCAAGTTCTGAAGTCCCTCCAGATGGCTCAATGACCGGTCTTTTTTTCTCTCTTGAGAGTACCATTTCACTCATTAGTGAAGAGTGAAGGAAGGAAGCTCCCTTTCATTTGTGTCTAGGTCCTTTCCCCAGCCTACCTTTCTTAAGTGTGTTTTAATGGCTGCTTGACACTGGAAAGAGATTCCCTAGTGCAGTGGTTCTCAAACTTTTGTACTGGTGACCCCTTTCACACAGCAAGCCTCTGAGTGAGACCCGCCCCCCCTTCTACATTAAAAACACGTTTTTATATATTTAACACCATTTTAAATGCTGAAGGCAAAGTGGGGTTTAGAGTTGAGGCTGACAGCTCGTGACCCCCATGTAATAATCTCATGACTCTCTGAGGGTCCCGACCCCCAGTTTGAGAACCCCTGCCCTAGTGTGAGTTCAATTTGTCACCCCTGCTTGTTGCCAGAAGTGATCTTGTGGCTTGCTTCTCATTGTGACCTGCAAAAAAAAAAGTTTGCTTTTACAGAAGTGCAAGATAATAACCAGATTCATCCCTGTGTAAGGGCAGAGAAGCAGCAGCTAGCACCTCTTCTATTCAAGGGTGAAGGGGCTGGTATAGCGCAGACTAGTGCAGCTGTGAGAGCTGTCCTAATTTGTGGCACTGTAGCAATGACCCCTATGGTCCATTGCAGGGTGCAGAATTGCCAAAGCAGAGGCCAGCCTGAGAAGCCCCCTGGACCAGGGCTTTCTGTAGGGGGAGCTGGCTCCAGCAAAGGTCTGCCTATGCTGCAGGTATTCCTTGAAATGGGGGCCTCATGGGCCCTGTGCGTTGGCTTAGCTAGCAGAAGATGACTGCAGTGCCGGTGTGAATTTCTCTGGGTATGGCTATACTTGGAGGTGTGCAGCGCTGGGAGTTACAGCTGTCTTCGTACAGCTGTGTAGGGACAGCACTGCAGTGTGGCCACACTGACAGCTACCAGCGCTGCAGTGTGGCCACATTTGCAGCGCTGTTAGGAGTGGTGCATTGTGGGCAGCTATCCCAGCGTTCAAGTGGCTGCAACGTGCTTTTCAAAAGAGGGGGTGAGGGGGAGTGTAGGGGGGACAGAGTGAGTGGATTTTTGGAGCTGTCAGCTCCCTGCCTTGCAAGTTCTAAGGACTGGAACATACACATCACCGACCTGCAATCATTTTAAAAGTTTCGAGCCCTTCCCCCACCCCGTTCTTATTCACTAAATGCAAATTATGCACTCCGAGCTCCAACACGGACTCCCTCCTCCTCCTCTGCCCTGTGGCTTCTCTACTCAAGCAAACAGCTGTGAACATTCCAAAGCAATTCCCCTGCCTCTTCTTGAGCAAACAGGAGCTGTGTTTGTCTTTTAGATAAGCAGCTCCGGGGAGCCCAGTCTTCCGGTTTGTTGTGAACAGGCATTCTGGGATACCTCCTGATACCCTGGAGGCCAATAAAAGTGCTTTTGGTGGCCACACCTGCGGAGCAGCGTTGCATCACCAGCGCTGCAATCATTATACTCCAAGCAGACCAGGTGTACAGCCAGCGCTGCAGCCAGGGAGTTGCAGCGCTGGATGTGCCTTGCAGGTGTGGACAGTTACTAAGTTGCAGCGCTGTAAACCCACCACCAGCGCTGCAAGTCTCCAGTGTAGCCATGGCCTGTGTTACTTACTGGGAGGTAGGAAGAGGGCTGGAGGTTCTTCTTTAACTTATCCTAGCCCCTATGTCATGGGCATACATGCAGTCTCACACAGACTTAATGATTTAATGAGCAAGAAATGCGCTATGCCACATTTTTGTATTATGTCTGATTTTGTAATCAAGTAGTTTTTAAGTGAGGTAAAAGTTGGGGTCTGCAAGACAAGTCATCCTCCTGAAAGGGGTTCAGTAGTGTGAAAAGGTTGGGAACCACAGGTTAGAAGGCCTAAAGATAAGAGGAGGACTCTACCTTAGTTTCTAGTTCAATAGCTGCTATATTTGTTTCCAGAGGTAACTGCAGATCAGGGGTGGATGAAGCAGTGAAGCAGTCATATAGAGAGAGAGAGAGCGCTAATTGTACTCCGTTATGCCAGTGTATGTCAGGAGTTCATTTTACTAGTATATCTAAGAGAGTAATGTGTTCCACATTTTATACCGCACCCTGGGATCCTGAGATGGGGTGAGGTTTAGAGTAAGCAGGGCATTTGCCCTATTTCCACAGTGAAAGAAATGTGCAAGTATATTCTAACCCAAGATGGTAACAGTATTGGATTTCTTACAACCTTCATATTGGAAGTATCTTTTGATAAGCCATGTAAACAAATGAACACCTGAGAAGGGGTAGATGAATAAGTGGAACCGATGGAGGTCCTGAGGCCTTTGTGCAGGGAAAGGCAGGTGCTCCTCTAGCTTAGGATGGAGGGCAATCTTTGAGTTCACCTAGTTTTGTGTAATAATTGCTAATCTTGTCTTCACTCCCTCACCCCTCTTTCTATGGTATATTATCTTTCTGATGTGGCTCACATCACGAGGTTTCACAGCTACCCAGAGATTAGATTTTTATGGGGGAAGGAGATAACTGAGGGTGAGCCAAAGGCTCACAATCCCACGTGTTAATTGGGAGATGGGAGTCATTCTGTCTACTCCTCCCTTTTTATTATATGGCATGAAACTTTCCTGAGGAGCAGGATAATATTTTCGCAAATTATTTGGCAAACAGGATTAAACAACAAATTTAAGAAAAACCCCTTTGATTTTAAGAGCAGAAAATGAGGAATTTTTTTACTTGATTATCCATTATGAATTATTCCTTCTACTTTAGCCCCCTTCTGGGAAGAATGGTGTTTGAACCTGGCTCTGGCTAACACTGTGGGCCTAAGGTCCTACACTCTAACCTCTACCACTGTGGAAACCTGTGTGCTGAAGCATGGTTCAGAAACACAGTTGTCACATTTATATGCTGGGAATCACCAGGGTCCCAAAAACCACAGAAATTCCCTATCTAGCTAATTGGTTGAGTCCTGTATCTATGGTAACCAGATGTCCCGATTTTATAGGGACAGTCCCGATATTTGGAGCTTTTTCTTATACAGGCTCCTATTACCCCCCAACCCCTGTCCCAATTTTTCACACTTCCTGTCTGGTCACCCTACCTGTATCCTTCCGTTAAATTGCTGGACATATGTAGAGATTTCAGCATTTTTTTTTCCTCCAGGCTGGATACAGCATTTCAGAATGTTGAACACAGAATTTAGAGCAGCACATTTTACTTTTTGTGAGAAATTGGACATGAATGACACAGAATAGGGCCATCTTTCATGAGGCAATGAAATGACTGCCTGTCAGCTGCCTCTTGCAGGTCAATTTTGTCAGGAAGCAATGCTGAATTCAAACTAGTTTGACATCTACAGTTTAGTGAAATGATACACTGTCCTGAGAGGCAGGCATCGGCACTGGAGATATATGTGGAGAGAAGGTGCAGCAAGTGGCATTGTGAACATAAAAAGTGCTCATTAATCTAGTTTAAATGTTCGGTTTTCCTTGATAACAACAAGAAAGCTTAGGTGATGGCGGCCTTTCCATCCTTGAGTCCTATTTTCAGTCTGTTGGACACTTCTCTCCATCTTCAGTTTGAAGTAAAGCTTGTCATGCTTCAGCTCAGTTTAGAATTCAGTTTGGTTTGGGGAAAGCTTCCTTAAAAATCTATTTGACAGTGTTGAGTTTGGCGCTTGGGAGGCGGGGAAAATGCACATTTTACAATTAAACTTTGCAGATGCTTTTCTTTACACATTGGTAGCTAAAAATGCCACTGTGTTGTAGCCTGACAAGTACATAGTCCCTGGTTGTGAAATGCCAACATTTCTTGCAAGAGAGTTGTAAGTGTTGAAAGAGTGTACTTGATGTGGACGGCACATTATTTTCCTTAAGAGCTATAATCTACACTGTGATGTGGTGATTCCCAGAACCCTAAGGGAGTATGTTGAAATATACAAGTAGGAGAGGAGGAAGGAGCCATTTGTTAAATTGGTATTTGGATGCTTTTGAAAATTGTACCAGATGTTTATTGGCAGGAAAAGGATTCCAGTACCCCTCTAACCAGAAAAGCCTGCTCTATACGATTTCTTTCAATCATAAAAACAAAGAAAAACCTGGGAGTACGGTGAGGAAAACAGATGAAATTTTAAAAGCTTTTTTTCTCTGCAAGCCCAGAGCAGTGAATGGCAATAACTGGACAGTATTTAGCAGACTTGTTCAGCCACCGCTTTATCCTGTGCTGTCCCACTCTCAACCCCAGAAATATTTTCCCCTGGCATAGCAGTTGGGGTGAAATCTTGGCTCTATTGAAGTAAATAGTAAAACTCCCATTGACTTCAGTAAAGCTGGAATTTCATCCCAGACCATTTTGTTGCTCAGTCTAACATAATGTCTGTGTTACAACTTTTAACAGTGTGAGGAGACCCCATTACAACAGCAATGCTCTGTATTGCCATGGTCAGGTCCCAACGTTGACCTGACCATGGCATTTGCAGAGTTCAAATAGAAGGTTTAAAAGCTGAGCCCTGTCTATGCTGCAGAATAGAACCGCATTCTTTCCATGTGCCCGACCTAGTTCTCAGAGCTATCATGCCTAAGATTGCTTAACGACCAGTCTACTGCATTATTTTCTTTCAGTGTAGGTAAATGACTGACATGTCAACACAAGAAATATCACACCAGTGAAGGCAAAATTAATTTCCGAGGCTTGGATCATTGTGTCTAGGAGAACAAGGAAAGAAAGCATGATTGTCCATATAGCTCTTGCAGTCTCTTTCTCTTCAGCCACCAGTATGTGGCTTTTGACATTGGAAAGGGTAGGACGTTAGTTTTAGGTAACACAAGCTTAAAGATTTACGTCTTGGTTATTAAGAACTGTTAACGGTGCTAGGTAACCCAGCAATGCCAGAAATGTACTAATGAAGCTGCAAAACTTAGAACTAGCTTATCAAATCATTAAAAAATAAACACCACCCTGCTTAACTGCCTCTTACAAAAAACAAAATTCACAGCATTTTTTCCTTTTGAAAGGTGTACATTTAGTGCACTAGCTTTTATCACCAAGTTGCATTAGAAACAGCAGAAGGGCTAAAAATAGTTTCCTATATGGGTGGCTTTAGTTTTTCCTTTTAAGTAGCTTGATTTTTTTCAAAGTCTAGTAATCTTTTTCCTCTTCTCTAAGCAGAATGATCTGGTCCGTCCATTAGTAACTGATTGTCTCTTGTCATTTACTGCACTAGTAGAGCTCTCATTTCTGTCCCTTGTTATGTTAAAACGCCACTCGGGTACATTCTGAGCACAGCATCCATTGGAAGGAGGCCTGTAAATTCCATCAGAGAATTCCAAGACATTCATGAGGCTGAAATCTCCCATGTAAAGCCATTAGAGTTCATGTATAATTTACTTTTTATGTAGCTGTTTTGGTGCTGTGAAATATCTTTAACAATAACTTGCTTCCTTTAAAAACATAGCGTTGTCTGTAGATAGGTAACATGCTCTTAGAACAGTGAAACCATTTGCTGCTTCATTAATTTACAAAATCTCCTTAATTATAAAACAAACAAAAACAGTTTATTTTCCCCAGTAGCCTAAGAGAGGAGATTGTCAGTAGATCTTGGCAGCTTTGGACCAGGAACACAGCATAATCCAGTGTTTATGAGAATACCTGTTCCCTAGATGTACAGATTTTTTAACTGTTAGCTCAAGGGTCCCATCTCATCTCAAATATAGTGTTATCATGCAGAGATGCTGTCTACACTGGCCTTTTAGACCTAAAATTTCCCTCAAGTGCAGCTACGTAGGTGGTGTCAACATTAAGAGTAATAGTGTAAACCAGCTGTTGCTACTTTTAAATGTCCAGTCTTGCTCCAAGCGAGTCTGGATAATGTTGGCAACTCTCAGGGCCTTGTCTACATTAGAGCTCCCACCAGTACAGCACTGGGATATTTAAAAAAAAAATTTAATCTAGTATAGACCAAGCAAGGGAAAGAGGAGATCTCTCCAGGATTCAAGCTGCATGGGACTTTATCAACTGAAGGGAGCGCCATGGTGGGGAATAAGAGGGTTGGGTTACAAAAAGCAATGGCAAGTCAAAATCAGGAGTTTGCCTTGCAATCTGTATCCCCCTTCATCAAAGGGAGATGTAGGATCGGTGTTGACCATCTTTCTGGTGACCTATGTGAAATGAGTCTGTGGGTTTTCTTTCGTTCTTAGTAGGAAGCCCATCTGCATTACAACTAGCCCACACACTGTCAGTCTTAGCAGAGAGGCAAAAGATAGAATGCAGACTGAATTCTCCCGTGGGCCGTACAGGGGTTCCCTCTAAAATAAGACTGAGGACATGCTAATGGGAGAGCACAGGCACTGCTGGGGGGAGCTTGCGCTGCTGCTGTTCCTGTTCAGTGAACTAATCAAGGACTTCCTTCCCGAAGGTGGTCGATCTCAGCTCTTTACATGATCCCTGAATTCACTGAGAGATCTCAGCCCAACGATGCATTGCGCTGTTGTTGTGGAGGATGTGTCTTACTGTGGGGGATGGTGAAATGGCACCTGCACAGAGATGATCGTCATGCCAGGGTTCTGTTACTGCAGCTTTTAGGAAGATAGATCTCAGCATCCATCTGTCTCAGAGGATCTTGCATGTCTGCTTTCTTGATCTCCAAGAGAAAACCTCAGGCACTGAAAAGTATTCCAAGGTCTCCCTTATTTCCTGCTGCTTCTAATCTGCATTCTCAGGAATGAATCAAAACTGTGAAAGGAGTTTGTGTTTGGTCCTATGCTTTAAAGGGAGGGGAAGAGCAGGGAGAAAAGAGAAGAGATATATTTATAAGCCAAGAACAGACTTTCCTCATCTGACACTTCAAGGTCTTATTTAGCAGACAGTCCGGTGAGAAGAATAGTTACACAGGTGTTCTACTCCCCCAGCACCTTAATAATAAATAGTAATGTTATAACTAATACTCCAAGAGATTTGAGTTTAATTTGTCTATTTTATCTTAGTCTCTTGCTGCAGTGTTGTGTATATGTGTGTGTTTATATTGAGCTGGCATCTTTCTGTATTGAAAGAAAAAAAATGAAATAAAATAAAATGCTGGTTTGGCCAGATGACAGTGATTTTGAGTGGAGACTTGCACAGCCCAGACAGGAGATAGGATAACTCTTTGCCTATTAGGGGCAAATGAATTTTAACAAAACCTGGCACCATACTGCCAGCCACTCAGGGAGTCTTTTTTTCTTGTATTTTCCTCCAACAGGGAAAACTCTCCAGCAGGTGAGATCGCTTATGAACATTTGTACTGCAAAATATCTAGAAAAAAGGCAAAGAATTAGGAGAGGCACTGTGTTCCAGTGGCTAGAGCAGTTGACTGGGAGTCAAATGACGTGGGTACTGTTGCCAGATCTGCCACTGGCCTCAGGCAATTCACTTTGCCTCCGTTTCCCCTTCCCCACCCCACTTCTTCTCTTTGTCTATTTAGATTGTAAGCTCTGCTGGGCAGTGGCATTCTCTCGTTATGTGTTTGTGCAGTGTCTAGCACAGTGGAGCCCTGATGTCTGTTTGGGGCCCAGAAGAATACAGTAATAAATACAAATAGGTGGGGAAAGCACTGAAAATTTCCATTTCTGCTTTTCACTTTCATTGTAGGTGACCATTGGCTTCCAGGAAATGTGTGTGGATATTGTATATATTTGCATAAAGAAAATACATAATGCCTGAGACTTAATAGAATACTTGTCTTCGCAGTGAGAAAAAACTGGTGATGTGGAATTTTTTTTTCACTGACATTTAGTGACCATTATATTAACAAAGAGTACAGAAAAGATTAAGTGGCATCCTTGCTAAATCATGCCTGATGATGTCGTTTTCCCTCATACCAGAATTTTAATTTTGCCAAAAGTGTGAAACTCTCTGGCAAAGGGGGAGACAATTCTGCAAGCTGAGGAACCTGATCTTTCTTGGCTCGTCCCCTAAAATGCACTTCCCGGTGATATATTCATGACTGGCACATGTGCTATCATTCCAAGCGCTCTCCCGGTTGTGTATAATGTGTAAAATGTTTTTGAGAGCCCTGGAGTTTGGATGTATTGCATGAAACATTCTCTGTCTACTTTTGAAACATCTGTGTTTTTGCTGCCTCCAGCAGGATTGCATTGCAAGTGTTCCTGATTATTTAAAACACAAACTGAAACATGGGACTACTGAACCTCAGTGGGATAACCTGATTTTTCTATAGGGCTGGCCAGCCTGTTGATTGGTTTTCCCCCTCCCTAAGAAAAGGTCCTCTGCTCTCCAAAGATTCCTACTACTCTCTTGTAGTTACTGACTTCCCCTTCCAGCTTCATATCGTGCCAAACACCATCCTAGAATAGGGATGAAGATCTGGCTCCTTCCTAAAACTAGAAGAAAACTATGGAGCAATCCTACACAGGCAACGGGTTGAATTAGTTTCAGCAAGTAGGTCTCCCCCATTTTTATTATCTATGTTTGAAGCTTGTCTCCAAATTGACTAGAAGCGATCACTGTGGTGTGGTATGAGGTGCATTCCCTTCCTCTGGGGACTGAGCATCCTGCCAGCTAGGGAGAAGAGGTTAGTTCTCTTCTCTCCAGCTGCAAGTACACCCACCCCAGGAGAGGGACAGTTCTGATGGAATTGAAGAGATTAACTAAATGTTAGCCAGGTCTAATCAGAGGCAGATAGAACAGGTCAGGTAGATTTATTGGGCACATGCTTGAATGTGACACTTTAATGGGGCCAGCCTTATGAGATCACTGGCTCTGAGCTGTCTTTTATCACCTCCCTTTCGGAGTTGGGCCATCAGTTCAGACGTCACAGGACACCAAGAAAGTGAGGGATTTTCCTCAACCAACTTAACTGAAGGCATCATGCACTCCAGGACCCTCCTCCTTCCAATCTGCAAACCCTGATAGCTCAGTGGTTTGAGCATTAGCCTGCTAAATCCAGGGTTGTGAGTTCAATCCTTGAGGGGGCAATTTGGGGATTGGTCCTGTTTTGAGCAGGGGGTTGGACTAGATGACCTCCTAAAGTCCCTTTCAATCCTAATAATCTATGATTATATGAAAAGTGCCATTAATTGCTGAGTTTGCCCCTTTTCCTCCTGCCATGGCCCATCCAGCTCTTTTCAAAAACTGTCCCACCCTTCGGTTGCGGACTGTTTCTCCCCCCCCGCCCACCACCTCTACATTTGTCTCAGCAGTTGTCTGCAGCTGTGCCTCTGTAGAGGCCATCACTCTATTGATGTCTTGCATAAACTGGGAGATTGTTCTCCCCCACCCTCCCGTCGCCCCATCTTCTTCAAATGATGGATAGGTTGCAAAATAGACTGTGTGGAGGATGAATACACTGGAGACGCTCTCAGCATGCTTCACAAAATGGAACTGGCTTCCTGAGATTCCCTCTGCTTTAGAGAGCCACTCTGCTACTGCTTAGCATAACTACTCAGGGTAAGCCTCAAGTATTTACTGAAGACAGCCTGTCACCCCTCTTTAGTGGGTTACCTTGGTGCTGTTTATTTGCACGGTCATGCATGCAGTATTTTTATGTGTAAAGCACCTGCATGCCCACTCAGGCTGCTTAGCAGAACTACGCCAACCATCTAAAAATACAATCAACAATATAAAGCTCAGTATTAAAACAAACAAAAATAAACAAGAACATCATCTCAGAATCAGGGAGGGGCCTCACACATGTAGCACATGCTTAAAATACAGTATGACTCTGAAAATGAGTCTTCTAAGCAAGGATTTATTCTGCACTATCTACACCTGCTTCTACAGCAGTACAGACTGCTGGTGTGTGGAAAAGCAATTGCCATCCTATATACATATACACACATGTCCAGCACATAAACATGATAAGAGTACAGTAAGCACTTTGTTGGAGGCAATGACCTGTTGCACGTAAACGGAGAAACCAATTTGCATACAGCTGTGTACACACACTTACACAGTAGAGGTTTTATATTCACTGTGTATCCTGCATGACATTCAGTTGCTTATACAAAACTCTAGTGCATTATAGCATATGCTCACTTAGAGTGGTCTGAGAAGTCTCTTGGTTTTAAGCAATTGCTAGTTTTTGGCTTAATGAGATAGTGTGGACTAATGGCCAGAAGAAGGGATTGGGTCTAGCTTGCTGGATTCCATTCCAAACTCTGCCACTGACCTGTTCTGTGGCCTTTGGCAAATCTGTTAATCTTACATTGCTTCATTTCTCCTATCTGAGATGAGCATGGTGATACTTGCCTTTCTCATAGCACTATTGTGAGGTTTTGTTAATGTCTGTGGAGATCCTCTGATGAAAGGCCCAACAGAATTGCAAAGGTATTATCATTATCTTCCAGGCTTCTCTTCCTTTACAGATACACGTTCACTTGCAGTCAACAACTAATTATTAGCACAGGTTTCAGCAAATCAAGATGAGCCAATAAGACTCCATTATTTTGTCCCCTCACAAAGAGGAATGCTCTTTCAAAACTTCGACACGTGAGCCAACCAGATAAGCTTTTGTATATGCTGAGGACAACTTGACAGCAGGGATACCCCAGAGGCAGAATGGGTGAACTGGTCTCCCTGGGGAAGTGCTTTTTGCAGACCCCCTGATTCAGTGTGTAGTGCTCTGGGGTGTGCTCTGAAGGATTTTAGTTTCTCATCTGGGTTGGTAATGACTGAAAGTTCTGATCATTTGATGGCTGTTCTGCTGAACCTATGTGAAATGATTTTTTGCGGTCTCAGTCCAAGTTCCAACGGACAAGTAACCTGGCCATATCAGCAGAGACCAAGGACTGAGTAGACCATGGACACTGACATTCAGTCCATTCATTCCCTAGCAACATTCCCTGCTCCTCAGGTTGAGGCATGCTGGCCGGGCCCATTGTGGGGGAAGTTAACACTGCTGTTGCCTATGCTTCCGCCTGCTCTGTGAATAAATAAATCTTCAGTCTTCTGGGCTGTCTGTCTAGCACCTTTCAGCAGCACAAAAAGAAGGACCAAAAGAAACAAATGAATTCATCAGCATGAATTCATTAGGAACTGGTTTCAAGATTGCTAATTGCCTCCTCTTGCAGCCAGTACTCTTGTAATGGAAGGGGAAGGGTGTAAGTGAGTGCTGTCCTCCCTGATTAGCTGAAGATACGTCCCCTGCTATTGCCTGCCATGCCTCTACTAGTTCCTATTTTCCTTTTCCTGAGGGCAAGTCTGCAGATAAAAATTACAGCTGTGCCACTGTAGCACTTCAGTGTAGACACGACCTATGCCAACAAGAGGACTTCTCCCTTTGGTGTAGGTAATCCACCTTCTCAAGAGGTGGTAGCTAGTTTGATGGAAAAATTCTTCCGGCAACCTAACACTGTCTACACTGGGGATTATGTCGGTGTAGCTATGTCTCTCGGGTGTGGATTTTTCACACGCCTGAGAGACATAGCTATCCCTATGTAAGTTTCTAGTATAGACCAGCCCTGAGTTTCATAAGCAGGGAGGTGTACATAAGCAGGGAGGTGTACATGTCTTGAAAGCTGCTCGCAGCTGGATGCAGAGTTCAACACATTGCCACATGAGCAGATGTCTTATGCAGAAGACAGATTAGTGCAGACGTTCACAGAGATTAATAGATTTAGCTAGAATCCTTGATTGGAGTGTGCATGCTAGTTTCTGGATTGTGTGTCGCCGATTTCATAGTGAAATAAGATTTCCCTCACCCCCACTGTGCCAACACTGCTCTTCCTGCCTGTTTGTGTCAGCAGGTAGCTCAGTCTAATCTCTTCATTACTGTGTTGTTTTCTGTATTAGTTTAGAAGAGTACTAGTCATTTACGGTGCACCACTCAAAGTACAATTCCTAAGGACATTTACCTGTGAGAGAGATCGTTATCACTGCATAGAGACCCTAGACAGACAAACTGAGCTTTCATTTTACTGGCATTAGTGAGCAGTGACTGGAAAGCCAGGCTGAGCATCTGTGAAAGCAAAGGCGGTGGTGAGGTTGTGAAATTCTCAAATATCACACTGTGCACAGCCGAGCCAGAGCATCAAGAGATGTGTGAACCCATTAATCACTGCAGGGCAGCTGCCAGCTCTCTGACTTTAATTGGGGGCCTTCTAATATGTAAGCTGATTTTGTGGAGTAGGGAGTACTGTTAGAGAATTTCATTGCCTTCCCAATGAGGCTGTCAAAACTCAACTCAAGTTTGCTGAGTGACTTGCAACTACAGGGAGAAATAGTGTTACTCAGCACCATTTTCGTTCAGAGATTGCTGTCTCGGCAGCACGTTTAGATTTTTGTATATTTACCTCTCTCAATTTCCTAGCCCTCTAGCTCAACGATTTACAATCCCCTGAATTTTTATTAGAGTCTCATGGAAGGAAACTGCTTTGGAGAGAGTTGCTTTTCAATATCCTTGCCCTGAGAAGAGGGGATGAGAGTTGGGGGGAAACAGTTACTTACCAGGGAGAGGTGGTTTGGGAAGTGTATATTTAAGAAGAATGGTTGAAAGTGTATCTCGTAAATTCCACCCACTCTCTAACAGCAGAGGGTGCAGGTCTATATAAATCAAAATACCTACGTGGCCATGAGGACTATGTGACTTTGCACTACAGTGAAGCATTTCAAGAAACCCAGCTGCATTGTTGCAAGCAAAATAGGGATGCACCACCTCTCCCTTTTTGTTTTTAATAGAACAGAAATTCAGCCCTGATTTGTCATTCCATGCTGTACATAATTTTCTCCCATTATTTTTAAAATGGCAGTTCGGTGGCATTTGGTAGCATAGTGCTACCAACTGGCTAACCTGGATTCCCAAGAGTCTGCAAGACAATGAGCCTTGAGTCTGATATTGCACCAATGTTACCCCAACCTTTCTTCTTTGATTTCAGTGATGTTACTCCTGATTTTACACTGGGGTAAGTGTGAGGAGAATCAAGCCCTGTGGATGCAAGCTTGCAGTTGTATAGCTTGTACAACTGCTACAAGGTGCAACCCTGTGTCCAGAGGAAGGCTGCTTTGCAAGTCATCCGTCACGTGGGGGAAGTCCTTCATTGGCGTATTGTTTACGTAGGCTCTCAGCTCTTTCCCCATCTCTGTTTTGTTTGATTACAGAGCTAATCCTTTCCCTCCTGCTTCTCCTTCCCGAGGGAACAGGCGATATGATGACAAGGACCCATCGTCGGCTAACGGGCCCTGCTGAGACAGAACGGGTTTAGCTGCAGTGGAGACGTTACAGGTATTTTTCATTTCCTCATCTACCTCTTAAATTTACAACACAGGTAAAGGTAGAAAGGACCATGCTCCTCCAGTGGCCTCCGACACCCAAGTGATGGCAGGGAACTGACTGACTGGGAATAAGGCCCACCTGCTCTGAATAGAAGGACAAGCTAGTTTATTTTGGTTTTTACATTGCACCCCTCACCATGTATCTGAGCACCTTCTAGTGATACATTAAGCAGTGTGACTAGCCCATGTTGCCTTCTCAAGAAGAAGGTAAAGTCAATTCTAAGGTCTTTTGAAAATCTCCATCTAAGGGGCTATATTATCTAGGCACTCAAATTCCACTGAATTTCAGATTGACCCTTTGAAAATCCCAATTTTAGTCAATATGTGCTGGGTGAAAAAAGTCTGGAGCCCAATATGGCAAACGAGTTATTGTTCCAATGTTAAAGTCTGAGGATCATCTGTTCACCATGTTCAATCATCTTACCCTGTTTTATATTCCATCTCTTGTTAATGCTAATAGATTTTCTTAAACCGTAGTAAATTTGATTCATGTGCTGGGAAAAAGGCAGCCCAGACGTGGTTGATTAGTCATATTTGCTTTAATCTATTTGGATATTCAGCCCCACGTTCGGTAGTAAAAGCAAAGGGGAACAATAAGATCTTGCTTTGGGTTTCATACCAGTGGGGTCCAGGGACACAGTTCAAACTCTGCAAAGCTTCTGGTGGGAGTCTTTCACAAAAGACACTCTGTTCCCTTTGGGACAGATGCCACCAAAGAGTAGAGTTTATTTCGTAATTATTTTTCCAGGGCCTCACTGTTTCCAACTTGCTTACAAATACTTCACATAGAGATTTGCTTGGAATGGCACGAAGGGGGACCAACACTGGGGATTTGCTTTCTGTGCATGGCATGGTTTGCCCTGTTTGCATGAGCTCTTTCTTGTTCCTAGGATACACTTGCTTGCCTTAATTTATGGGGCTAGTTTCCCCGCCCTCCCCTTTGGCTGAGATGTGTTTTGACTTTCTCACTAAGCTCCTTTCTGTGCAGGGGCAAAACCACTGGCAATTAATTTAAGTGACATGAAAATACAGTTCTTGTGGTCAGGTAGGGTCTAGGCTTTTACAACACACTCCTTCTGCTCAGATGCAAAAGGAACCTCATGTTTTGTTCAACGGGAACCCGTCTGAAAAGCACCACTTGTAGGGGGCTGCAGAGGAACTCTGTTCTCATCAGTGTAGGTTGAAAGCTGTGAACTATAAGAGTGATGGCATGTGAGCTAAGGAAAGGAAAGAAAAAAAATGACCCATTGGATCAGACCAAATATCCACCTAGTTCTCTCTTCCAACAGCAGGTAGCTCCATATGCTTCAGAAAATTATATAACTCCTCTCCTCCCCTTGTTCAACAGTGGCTATTAATAATGGAAAATAATCATAATTACTCATAGCATATAAATAAATGCTACCTATTACTAATAAAAAGGAAATTTACCTCATTCTGCAGTAACATTCCAAGGGGCGTGGGGGAGGGCAATTTCTTCCTGACCACTAATTTGTGCTCTGAAGCATGAGGATTGATGGCCCTTGTACCTCACCATAGCTGGTGTCATTGCAGGTATCACTCTTGTTCGTATGTATGTAACATTTGGCTTCTTATTGCACCTTATTCTTCAAGGCTGCACAGTGGCTCCCCAGAAACATCATTATCCCAGGAACTAAAAGGGAAATCTAGTGTTAAAATCTATGCCTCTTGTAGGCACTTGCTTCTTAGTGTGGACTGGATGTGTCTTCCTTTAAACCAGTAAGAAAGATTGAGAGCAATGGAGTCATTTAATTTCCGGAAAATACCTGTTTACTGTCTTTCATGGTGTTGCTGCCCACAATGAGCTCAAAGTCTGAGCTGGACAAAATCTCAAATTTTCTGCCCATCCCCTGTGGGAGGAAGATCAGTGATCAGATCCTAAGCTTGGGGGTCTTGCTCTTTTGACTCTCAACGGACTAGGAATTCTATGATAGACAATAGGGGGAAGGGGGAAATAGGATTATGTGGCTCTATAGAGAGCCACAGTTCCTGTCTTCAGATGTTAATGTCAAACAGGGGAATGAGCAAAGTAAACTAGTCAGACTACCATAAAGGAACTGGATGGCTCGGGGTTGATAATGGGATTTACTTCACAGTCCCTGGTTCAAATTCAGCCCAGATCAGTAAAGACTAATAGTGATCATCATCCAGTGACTACTAGGTGGCTAATGGAAAAAGTGTTTCAGCTGCAGTCCAGCTCCTAGAGAGCAGGAGTCCACCTAGTTTTTATATTATCTCCATTGGTAGGTTTGTCTACAATCGTAAAAGAGAAGCCAAGTATTGGATAAGCAAGACACCGAACTTCCTTCTCATCTTTTGAGATGGCTCAGTCAGGACTGAGGCATATTAATAGGGCTCGTACACAGTAGCACTTACTCTGGTATAACTTAAGTCGCTCAACAGTATGGAAAAGCCGCCCCCCGGAGTGATGCAAGTTACACTGAGCTCAACGCAGGTGTGGACAGCGCTATGTCGGCGGGAGAAGCTCTCCCACCAACATAGCTACCGCCGCTCGGAGACGTGCAATACTTATGCTGACAGGAGAGCGCTGTGCTGCGCTGCTGTAGCGATCCTAGTGTAAACTAGTCCATAAGGCGCAGTTTGGAGGAAGCTTGCAATTTCCCTCCCTGTGCTGTACCTGCTTTGTGAGTGGATGGATGGATAGATAGATAAACTCAGTCTCCAAAGCTGTCCCACTTGCATATCCAGTTAGCACTAGATTAACTTAAACTAGATTAACAAACCCTTTGTCAGTTGTTTCAAGTTAAAGGTCTCGGAAATCTATTTTTTGTGGAACCACTGATATAGCCATATACGTTATAAGTTAAAGTTTTAAACTCTGTCAGGTGTCAGTTGCATGCTGCTGAGCTGGTATTTGTCTCTTCTTATTCAAAAGATTAGGAGGGGTAGAAGAGCAGTCATGTCATACTTTACATTTTCTGTACACGATAAGTAATGTATCAGAGGGGTAGCCGTGTTAGTCTGGATCTGTAAAAGCAGCAAAGAATCCTGTGACACCTTATAGACTAACAGACGTTTTGGAGCATGAGCTTTCATGGATGAATACCCACTTCGTCGGATGCATGTAGTGGAAATTTCCAGGGGCAGGTATATATATGCAAGCAAGCTAGAGATAACGAGGTTAGTTCAATCAGGGAGGATGAGGCCCTGTTCTAGCAGTTGAGATGTGAAAACCAAGGGAGGAGAAACTG
>NC_133772.1:70994808-71007308 GCF_003597395.2 Chelonoidis abingdonii
CTCAGCAGTTTCTCTTTGAAGTCTGGTCCTGAAGTTTTTTTTGCTGCAGGATGGCCAGCTTAAGATCTGCTATTGTGTGGCCAGGGAGGTTGAAGTGTTCTCCTACAAGTTTTTGTATATTGTCATTCCTAATATCTGATTTGTGTCCATTTATTCTTTTCCGTAGAGACTGTCCAGTTTGGCCGATGTACATAGCAGAGGGGCATTGCTGGCATATGATATGATGGTACTATACTCCATCATATGCCAGCAATGCCCTCTGCTATGTACATCGGCCAAACCTATTCATCATCATGAGCCATACATTTTCCAGCTGTAGATCACCTGCCATTTCCCTGTTGTTCCCTTACTAACAGGAAATCTGCTTTTCCTTCACAGAAGGATCCTCTCAACACAGACTCCATGTGATGAAGAGAATGCAGGAAGAGGGTCTTAAGTTACGCAACTGCAGCACTGTTTCCTCCCTTTACTTTGCTGTGTCTTTGGATCTCCTAGATAAAAATGTGATCCTTCCCCACACCTATCCTTTGGGAACACACTTACTCTCACGCCTAGCGATATATTTGCTGATCCGCCTATTCTTAAGAGGACAAATGTCCTGCAAAGATATGACACTGGGCTTTGAAAATGTGGAGCCAGTAATTAAAATGAAGACTGCAGTACAGTAGAAAGTAGAGTCTAAAAACCACAGTGGTGTTTTTACTGATGGGGGTTATTGAGGACTTCAGTTTAATAATTTAGTGCAGCTAAGATTAATAAATGATAGGAGGTGGAAATGGTCTTTTAGGAAGAAGGATTGGAGTGGCATGTTAACTGTTTAATTCATTGTGTTCTGAAAAATGGTGCATGAAACACTATATAATGACTGGGGACAGTCCTAAGGTTTCTGAGCCTTGTAGTGAGGAGAACGTGTATCATGAATGACGTTTATGCCTTGTGAGTGAGGCTGTCTGAGCACAAGCTAGAGAGTCACGGATGCCAGTGAATTCTAGCCCTGCTTAATGAAAAGGCTTCAGGAGATGTAGGGTAAGAAGTTAGATAGGGGTCTATGCAGCTTAGAGACCCATTCTGCCACCACGTACTACAGGTCATTGGCCCAGATCTACAAAGCGGCCTAGGTGCCTAAATACTTAATCAGTAGGCCAGAGAAAAATGACGGTCGTCTGGTGGATATGGTATCCAACAGGGAGGTGGGAGAGCCAGAGTCCAGTCCCCTGCTCCAGTGAACTTTTTAACTTATCTAAAGTGGAACAGCTTGAACAGGGGAGATTACAGGAGCCTCTGCCCTCCCTATTAGAATATCCCATAGTTCAGTAGTTAGAGCCCTCTCCTGAGAAGTGGTTGTCCCTGTTCAAATCTTTTCTCCCCCTCAGGCCAAGATGGAAATTGAACCTGGCTCTCCCACATCCCATCTAACCATTGAATTTACTGTCAGGGATGTGGGATGTCATAATATGCATGCACATGTTACCCTGGCCTTCTCAAACATGTGCCCATATATTCTCCAGGTACCTCTTGCACTATCATACATTTCGTTTATGCCACTCAGTTTTAGTTTTGACTTAAATACAAACAAACCAATAAAACCTCTGCTTTCTTTTTCTCATTTGATCATTAATTAGTATTGAAGAACTGGGCTAAATTCACTACTTATGTAAACCAATCCAATTCCATTGAAGCCAGTGGCGTAATCCTGCTTACAGTAGTTGTGAATTGGGCTCTGTGAGTTCACTGGTATAGATGGAATTAATGACTTCCTAAGGTGCAGTATAATATGTCAGTTTCTAGACTAGCTTGAAATTGAATATCAAGCTTTGGGAAACAGATGGGTTGCTCATAGGTATACAAATAGCAACATCAATGGAAACAGGCATGTGCATAAGGGAAGCAACTGTGGCCCTGAATCTCCAAACAACAGAATCCATCCAGTAAACAGGATTGTCACAAGTCTCAGAATTTCACAGGATTTTTTTTTTTTTTAAAACAGCTCCCATAGGGAGGTTTTTTTCCTCCTCAGCAGCACAGGGTTTTGCAGGCTACACCATTTAGATAGAATTCAAGGGGACGCGATATTTTAATCACTGAGTGAAACAAATTTTTACCTCTTAAAATTTAAAAAAAAAAAAAAATCACAATTTGCATAAAAATGAAGACCATCATCCAGAAACCTGTTATACAAAACTCAATAATCCAGACAGAAAGAGGCACTGCAATATATTTTTGGAAAGGTTTCCGATCTCTTTTGCAGTTTCATGCTGTTTAGGACACCTGTTAAAAATTTGAAGCGAGGAGAGCATTAAATACAGAGCAATGGCTTGTACAGAATGGCCCATGATTTCTGTTTTATGCATTTGATCAATTTAAATCCTGTGATATTTCCCATGATTGGTCCAGCAGCTTTCCATAAGCTGCACAGTGCCATGTTAGTCCTTCAGCATAAGAATTACATTGTTCCCATTTTGTTCTTAAGCCATACTGTGGAAGTGCAGATGTATTATTCAGATTGGATTGAATTGTGTTTTGATTTGACATGTGCTGCAGTGCTCACAGAAATACCAAGTAAGCCTTTATCAGGGGAGCAGGTAACAGCTTCTGTAATGAATCAGAAGCTGAATAAGGGTGACTGGTTGCTATCCAAACAGAAGAAAAAGTTCCTTTTTAGCATGGCTCATTAAAATGATGGTGCACCCAAGTGGGTAATAGCAGCAGAAGAGAAATCCTGTAGGTATCAGGGCATTGATACAGCTACATTGGGAGAAAATAGCTGAAATGACATTTAATTCCCACTGCTTTGCTCCCCAAACTCCCTATGTTTTAAACAAATGCCTCTGCCACTGGGTTGCAAAGATAAACAAAGTAAAGTAGTTTATGGACATTAATTAATCTCACAACCACATTTATCTCACAGCCTCCCTGTGAGGTAAATGATTTGTTATCCTTATTCAACAGGTCAGGAAACTGAAGCATTAAACAGCTAAGTGACTTGGCCAAGGTCCCTCAGTTACAGAGCAGGGAATAAAGCCCAAAATGCTTGACTCCATCGAGTTTTCTAACCACTACCCAGCAAGATCCATCTTGTGCGATTCTCTTCCCTGCTGTTTACATTAATAGGAACCTTGCTGTATCCTGCCCTGAATGTGTAGTAGTTAATGTCTGATGTAGTGTTAGAAAAAACACACAGTATCTAGGCCAAAGGATTAAAAATATTAAACTCATGGACATACTGGAAACTCAGCGTATGTTAGCATGAAGCATTCTTGGCTGTCCAGATAGTGCTGTATATTTTTACATAGACATTAGGCTTGTACCATTGCAGCCTTAAATATATTTTTCTCCAACCAAGAAAAGCCTGGCTCCTACTTTTGCCATTTATGCTAAAATGCATAAAGCTGAAAGACACTCCTGTCAATAAGGCTGCTTATGTAAAATTCCCTTTGTTGCAGTTCCAGCAACAGAACCATTGCATTATAATGGAGGTTTCAACTCCCATGCTGCAAATACTGCACAGCTTTTGGATAAATCTGTCTTCCTCATTTAGTTTTGGCTCCCATGAAGGAGGATGATTGGAATGCCAATTAATCTCCATAAAAGTCACAAATCAAGCTCCGTCATAACTAAAGAGTGCTCAATGTGGTGTCATCATTACTTACCTCTGGGTGAACATGAGAAGCGGGGCACTCAATCCGGGCCTAATTGCAAGTGTCACAAATTACTTGTAGTTGAGAGATTAGCTCATTAGTTTAGGGCCTTTTGCACTGGAGCCCTAGAAATTCTGATGCAATGTGACACTGCAGGAATGGAGTGAGAAGAAAACATGCTTCTGAACCAGCCAAAATCACAAACAGTAGGATCTCTCTTCGGGTCTTGCTGTGCCACTCTGATGATTAGCTAAAAGAGGAGAGGATTCCCTGGGTAGAGCCTTCTCCTCTACAATCCATATCCCACAATCTATCTTTATTTAGGCCCTGATTCTGCAAAGCTCTTAAGCCTATGCTTAACCTCAAGTACATGCTTAAGTCCCATTGAAGTAATCATGTGTTTAAGTGCTTTAAGTGGAAACTACCACTGATTAATAACTACTCTTGTTCAGTTGCCAAATGTTCATCACACAAGCCACAGGGGAAAGCTATTACATATGACTGCCTCAGGGCTTATTGAAAATTAATACAATTTGCAGTTTCTCAATGAAAAATGGCATGGTTATTTTGTTTCTCTTTCCAGATCTTTGATCAGACAAATCAGTTTCCACTCATTTACTTTTGAGGAGGAGGCATGCTTTGATTATGCACCTGGAAGTCAGGAATTTGAGTTCTAATTTCAACTCTGGCCTTAGGCATGGCATGTAACCAATCAGTGCCTCAGTTTCCCCATCTGTAAAATGGGGTTAATGATACAAGGGTGTGGTGAGAATTAACTAAGTTCTGTTCAAGTGCTTTCCAGATGGATAATTATGTAAAATGTTTGGTTTGCTTTTTGCTATCTAAGTCTTTTCCTTTCTTCCGTCTCTTTAGACAAAAATCATACATGCCTCAGGCTCCACAGAGTGAAGCTAATTTTTTCATAACATGATTGTTTTAAAATCCTAAACTATGTCCAATGACTCTTATTTTAATATAGTCCCAGGTTAATTGGACTGGAACATATGTATATTTGACAACAAAGTATAACTAAAATGTTCTTTCTTTAGTTACTGAGAAAATAATCTGCAAACAGTCATAACTATGGTCCTTGTCCTACAATCAGTTCTGTACAGGTGGACCTCGGTTCCCATGCTGACCCCCGTTGATGCCAGTTGATTTACACCCACAAGCAGGGATTCACACTATTGGATCCATTTTCAGGACTGGGCCCAAATTGTGAAGTCTTTCCTCACTTTTCTGAGTCCTTTCAGGCAAACGTTATCAAAGGGAATTTGCCTGAAGCAAGACTACATGTGTGGTGAGGACTTCAGGACTTTGACCCTTGGTGAGGGCAGACAGGTGCCTCAATGGGAATTAAGCACCTAGGTGCTTTTGAAATTCCCGCTAGGCACCTAAGTGCACCTTTATGTACCTAAATGTCTTTAAAAATCTGGCCCCTATGCAACTCACATATACAGTGCTCACTGGGGGGAAAAAAGAGAATTACATCCATACAGAAGGTCAAAAGGCACCTCTCAGCATTTTTAGGTACTTAGAATAATAAATAGGCTATCAGAGTTGGAAGGGACCTCAGGAGGTCATTTAGTCCAACACGCTGCTCAATGCGGGACCAATCCCAAGACAGATTTTTGCCCAAAATCCCTAAATGGCTCTCTCCAGGATTGAACTCACCACCGTGGGTTTAGCAGGCCAATGCTCAAACCACTGAGCTATCCCTACCCCAATTGCTGTAGGGGAACCCCAAGCCCTTCAAGGTGGGTGGAATCCCCTCCAAGCCACTTCTGTTGGTTTCAGTAGGCATTAGGAACCTAAATACCTTTCAGGATCTGTCTCTTAAATACCTTTGGAAATCTGGCTCTGTGTCCCTTCTGTGTCTTAGGTTGGGCTGTTAGACTTTAGACCTTGTTAGACTTTAAATATTTAAAACAACCCTCTTTAAAAACAACAACATTTGCAATATTATATTTCAGTTACAAAGCTTGTTAAAAGGGGGAAGGATCTGTATTTCTGAACTGGAAAACCAGACAATGTCACATTGGTTTGATTTTTGTTTTCAGGAGAATGCAAACATTGCTTTAATGTAAAGGACAAATCAAATCCCATGAGGTATTATCAACATCAGCACTATCACAAGGGAAACCATGCAGACTCCGTTTTAGCTTAGGATGAGCTTTGTAATGTACATAATTCTTAATAAACTGGAAATATTGCTTTTTTTGCACTTTCTAGGCTCTGTATCTTGAATCCAAGTTCTGTTCTCCAGGAGCATTATTTCTTAATGGTTTAAAGTTGCAGATGGATGTTTGTTGCCTGGAGCAGCCCAACTAAAGAGAAAAAGTGAATCTGCAGCCTGAAGAGATTAGGTTGAGACTTTTGGAAGGCAGCAGAGCTAAATGGTGACAGTGAAGCAATCAAGTGGTCAGTCTTAGTTACTGGGAAAAGAAAAAGGGATGAAATGCTACTTGAAGTCGATTGAGTCATTTGCAAGCTTTCAATATGACAAAAATGCTACTGCCTCTGTGGCATCTAGCCTGACTTGCCTTGTTTATTGCAGTCTAAGTATCGTGGTATGCTTCTACTGTAGTTCCATTTCCATCTTCACAGAGTGTAACGGTCTCAGCCTGATGCTTTGCAGGCTGAACGTCTTAAAAATCTGTTTTACTGGGATGAAAAGTAATGAGCAAGTTATAGATCAGATTTATAAACTCATTTATACAGCAGAGTAAGAGCTCATTTCTCATCTCATTCATGCTGAGGTAAAGCCAGAGTTACCCCACTGAAGTCGATAGAATTTGCACTAGTGTAAATTAGGTCAGAATTTGGCCCAGTAGTCTAAGGCTTTCGCCGTAAAGCTTAGGACATTTTTAGTCCTGCAACACTCAAGCCTCTTTATTCATGTTCCCATCTGCTGATTTGGTTTATGACAACACTAGCAACAGACACTTTCCCTAGGGCCACATCAAAACTCTTTAAGACATCTGAATCCGAAGATTGGATGAGTGGTAGGAAATGCAGCTGACAATATTCATCCTCTTCCCTCACAAAGGCCTAGATAATGAAATCTTTAGGCAAAACAAAATGATGCAAAGAAATTCAGAGTTTCCTGTGGGCTTAGAAACCATTACAGCAGCCAGCTTCTGGGAGACTGATTTAATTATACCAATCTAAGGGGGCACTGATCACTTGACATCTCTCCAGCCCTCAGATAGTCTTAGAACTGGACTGGAGAAGTAGTTTGAACGCAGTGGTGCTCATTCAGTATTACCAGCAATAGTCAAGAAGGCATTACAATAGAACTGATGATATAAAATACTCCCTCTCCATGTCCTTTGTGCCAAAATCAGAGAGAGAGTTCCTCCACATCCCTTAAAGACAGCTGTTTGGTTCCTTCCCCCTTGTGCTGTGATTTCTGGCTGCTCCCTGTCTGCACTCTCGCAGCTGGTCCTATACTGATATTCTGCGGGGACTGAACTGTTGTGAACTATTTTTGCATGGCAGGAGATGCAAGTGAGTCGACTAGGTGAGAAAGATGCCAAATTGACTAAAGACACCTGTATATCCATAGAACATCAGGAGGAACAGCAATGCAAATACCCCATGCAGTCCTCCCTCAACTGACCTGCCAGGACTATAAGGGGATTGATCTTCTGCTGTAACAAGGGCGCCAGCTATTGCCAATGGACACCAGTCTCCTAGGAAGTGGATAGGGGTCCATGCTGCACATGCCATGGTGATGAGAGTGGTATAAAATACTAGGCAGTGGATTATATAGGAGACTGAATGCTGTCAGATGGCAAATACCTTCATCACCACTGATCTAAGCTGGAGTTAAAGCATGCCCTAAAAAGGAGGGGGCTCTATGGATCTGATTTTCAACTGTGTTGCACCTTGTGCAGTCACTTACGTCTGAGCAGGTGTACCATTTGCATTTCATATGCACTTTACAGAGGTGTAAATAATCACAGAATCTGCATAGCAGAGAGCTGAGCCGCGTATCCCTGTTACCACGCAGCCAACATTCTGCCATTATTTTAACACATCAGTTCTCAAACTGTGGGTTGAGACCCCAAAGTGGGTTGAAACCCCATTTTAATGGGGTCACCAGAGCTGGTATTAGACTTGCTTAGGCAGAAGCCAAAGCCTGAGCCTCACCATCTGGGGCCAAAGCCATAGCCTGAGGGCTTCAGTCCTGGATGGTGAGACTCAGGTTACAGGCCCCACACTTGGGGCTGAAGCCCTTTGATTTTGGCTCCCCTTCCAGGGCAGTGGGGCTTGGGCAGGCTCAGGCTTTGGTCTCCCTCCGCCCCACCCCTGTGGGGTTGTATAGTAATTTTTGTTGTCAGAATGGGGTCATGGTGCAATGAAGTTTGAGAACCCCGCCTTTGAAGAATATGCATCAAGACACAACAGTCCAAATCAGGGTTTTGCTGCTATACCCAGGAGATTCCACAACCCCTAGGTTAGGTGCCTAGACTCCCTACACAATGCATGGGGAGAAACAGGTGCCGCAGAATGAGATCCACAAAAGCCAGCGTGGTAGGCAGAAAGTCACCAAAGAGCAAATACCAACCAGAAGGATGTGCCCTAAGCCCCCATCTCTCTCAGGGAGGGAGGCACTTATCTCTGCAATCTCTATTCTGGAGTCAGGTGCATAAGCCATTTCATGCTATAACATCAGCAGTGCACACCTAATTCCACACAGAATAGCTGCATGGGCAAGCCTCAGAACCTTTAGCCCAGTGGTTAAGGTACTCAACCAGCATGTAGGAGACCCCAGTTCAATTTCCTGTCTCTGCCTGATGAGAAGGGATTTGAACCAGGCACTCCCACCTTTCAGATAAGTGCTCTGCCCACTAGGCTATGAAATATTCTGAGGTTGAGGGCTCTCTCAGTTTCTCTTGTTGAAGCCATGCCACTTTGTATAAATAAATATGCATGCAGCCACAGAAACAGTGAGACTGATGCTATAATCCGTGGTTCAGGCACTCACCTGAGAAGTAGGCTACCCATGTTCAAAGCTCTCCTCCTGCTCAGGTCAAGGGAGAGATCTGACCCAGCATCTTCCATAGCTTGGGTCAGTACCTAACCACTGGGCTAATGATTATAAAGGAGACCACTTTTTTTCCTTTCCCCCAGCCATGTTGCGTGGAGGCAAGCATGCTCACACCTACCATATTGCGCCCCACAAGTCAGATAGGTGGGCCAATGCCCATCTTAACCTGGTTTGACAATAGTGCTGGGATGTAGGTACAAGACAGGCAGCTGGACCCCTGCTTTGGGCAGCAATGCTAATGCTCAGAGGCAGAAACTTGGCCATGTAGGGAACTGTTACCAAAAAAAATTAGGCCCAAAGTGAGTCGAGGCACCTACAGTTGAGGTGGAGCAGGGGTTTTATGGATCTCACTGATGCCTAAAACTGAGGCTTTGTGGAAGGAAAGGAAGTCTTAGCAACATTTATTCTCCCTTGCAAAGCTTATTTCACTATAGAAACTTCTATCCTGAATAGGCCAATACATCACCTAATCTGACATTCTGTCTCCAACAGAATCCATTCCTTGAGGCTTCTTCAAAGAATGCATAAAATCCTTCTAAAGGATCAAATGGCACAATGCTATGCCACAAAGGGACATTCTTCCTGACTCCAGCTTGCGCTCAGCTTATGCCTTGAAGCATGAGAATTAACTAACCTTATAATTCTGTCCTAGCCAGGGTAACTACAAATACTATTCTGAAACACAGAACCCTTCTCTAAAACTTCCTAAGTTCTTCTTCGAGTGATTGTTCATATCCATTCCAGTCAGGTGTGTGCGCGCCGCATGCACAGCCGTCGGAGAAACTTTTACTCTAGCAACACTCAGCAGGTCGGCTGGGCGCCCCCTGGAGTGGCGCCACCATGGCGCCGTATAAATACCCCAGCCTCCAGCCGAACCCATGGCCACCCTTTCAGTTCTTTCTTAGCCGCCGTGTCGGTCGTATTGGAACAGTGGAGTGGCAGTTTACGCTGACCTGCCGCATTTTCCTAGCATCGCGTCGTTTTTTGTTCTTTGTTACTGTGAATCGTTCTTGTTTTTAAACATAGTTAATTAAGGTTTATTGTATCAGTGTTAACCGTTAAATAGATCGTTGTTAGTTTTTGTTGTGAATTGAGATTATGCGGGGGCTGGGGGCTCTTTCCTACCGCGCGGTACCGTAGGCCATGCTGGCTCGCGGCGGCTTTAAAGCCAGTGTTCGGTCCTGCAAATAGGCCGAAATGCGACATTGTGGGTAGATCCCATGAATCCTGTATTAAGTGCCTTGGGGAATCGCACTTATCGTTTCGAGTGCGCCATTTGCAAGGCATTTAAGCCGCGACACGGAAGAAGGAGCGGGAACTAGATTTCTCCGGCAGGTCTCCTTATTGGAGAGCGGCATTAGCCCCCTCGGCGGCGCACCTGGAGTATAGCCAGCAAGTGAGTGCGGCTGCCCCCCTCGGCACCGTGAGCACTGGTCAGCACGCGAAGGCTCTCTCAGGCACCGGGCAGAGCCGAGCCGAAGAAGGCCCCATGCTCGGTCGTCTCTCCGAGGTTCTGATAGTCGCGCTTAAGTGCTCTCGGACGGCTCCTGTGGACGCTCGGGGCGACGCAGGAAGAGACTAAGGCAATCCCTACGCGAAAGCAGACGCCCTGCACGGCCGTCGCGGTTTGCGGATCGCTAACCGGCCCCCGGTTGACTCGCATGCCCACGAGGGCTGTCCGAGTCGGCGCCTGGAAGCTCCCGGCACCGGCCGTGGTTGAGCTAACCTTTGGGCCTTCGATCGCGGAGACTTGTAGGGAAGAACCTCATTGCGCTGTCTGACCGGCATACCCGCCATTTGCGCTCGGACATTGGCCTAGTCGATGCGACTACGTCTCTCAGTAGGCAGCCCGCGTCTTATGGGCAGCCGCCCTGCTGTCACAGCTCGGATGGGCGGCGCTGGGCGCTCAAAAGGTCCCACTCCGCTCGCCGTGCCCACAGTCTCGGCCGTGCTGGGGCAGGGTTAGGCCGCAGTCGGCGGCGCTCCGGCGGCACGGGGCCCGCCACCTCGGCACACGTTCGCACGTCCGCGGCTCTACACTATCCGGCTTTCAGTCTCAGCAACCCGTTCGCCGTCGCGCTACACTCTTCATTTTACCTTTGGAATCACGACGACTGACTTGAACGTGCGGAGCGTGCAGAAGATCTATTATTAGGCTGTTGAAGGTGGCAGTTACACGAAAAATCACTTGCTATAAGAACCCCAGGGAAGGGGGAATGTGGCTATCATGGGTTTTCCCCATTTTTGGCTCCACAAGAAAGGCCAAGTTTATGTAAGGTCATTGTTCTAAGGCGCGGACACCTTGACGCCTGGTTACCGATCTCTCCTCAGCCTCTCATCCGGGCTGGGTTTTGGATTTTCCCGCGGTCTGGAGACGCCAGGCACCAAATTCCACGGCACAGGCCCACCCCCAGAGGTGTCAAAACTTTCTTTGCTGGCCCTGCACCACAGGACAGCTAGCAAGGAGAGGCCTGCGTCTCACACCGAGAGCAGCTGAGATCTTTCGTCCTCACAGCACCAGCATATAAAATGGATCCAGGCAGGAGCTCGATGGTCATGGCGCAGGGTCGGGTAATTCCCCTTTATTGCCCAAGCAAGGCAAATGAAGGACATGTGTTCCGCTAACAACCCGCAAGCTCGTCAGCCTGGGAGTCAATAAGACGTCTCACAAGGGTACTGGTAACGTCAGAAGGCGAGCATTTGTACCGATGCATCTACTGCTATGACTCCTGGCACCATGGCGGCAACCAGAACCCATCCCCAGTACCGAGGTATCCGCAACCAACCCTAACTAATTGAATCTGTCAAGACTTTACCGCAAGATCGTCCTCTACACATTGGAGACAATAATGAGGTGCAAGTCTACAGGCACGTCCCCCAGCATTATATCACATTGCGGGGACATATACCGCTCGACTCGCCCATGGGCCCCGATCACAGAACGGTGAAATAAACGCACGCTCGCCACTCCGCGGCGGTGTCGTCCGGTACGATAATTTACATTCGCCGGGAACCGACCGAGGACTGGGAGGGAGAAAGCAGAGTGCCCTTCCCCGAACTCATAGTGGAAGCCTAATGAGAGATGTCGAGACAGCCAGCTCGGGGTCCACTAGAGGTAGCAGGACAGCAAGGAAAATGGGGAGCCTGTACCTGGTGGAAAAGATTCTCTGTGATAGCTGCAAAGGCCCGTCACCATCTAGGTTCCATCCTCCAGCATTGGGGAATCATTTTTGGGGCCGTACAAACAGTTCCAAGTTTAGGCATCCATCATCCCTTCCGATAAGACTTAGTGAAGCTCCGTCTTGAAGCCAGTTAGGTCGTTGTGCCGCTCATGAAAGTCCATTGGAAGGCCTGTGTACAAAAACTTCACTCCATCAGATAGATGTCCGAATTAATGAAGATGCGATGGTGGCTAGACATATTTGGCCAACCCCAAAGTTGAGCTAATGTCACTCCCGAGACTAAAAACATAAGCTCAGCTTGATGGCTACGAAGAGAACTGTAACCTCCAGAGGCTATATCACTTGTGAGTGGCACAGGGGGGGACCTGTACACGATGACATGGGTTACAGATGATGTAATGATTAGGAACAAGTTTAAAAGATTGCAGCTAAAGGTCCATGAGCAGATATGTTAAGTCTCTAGCACGTTACATCACAGAGATCACTTTCATAATAAGACAAAATTTCAAAATGACCTGAGCTATTCTAGAGAAAATTTGCAAAGAAAAAAACAAAAATCAAAAAACCTCTTGTTCACTATCACTGTTTCTTTTCCCCCTGGTTTTTCTTTTTTTGATAAAAAAA
>NC_133772.1:71031677-71124800 GCF_003597395.2 Chelonoidis abingdonii
CTAACCTCGTTATCTCTAGCTTGCTTGCTAGCATATATATACCTGCCCCTGGAAATTTCCACTACCTGCGTCTGACGAAATGGGTATTCACCCATGAAAGCTCACGCTCCAAAACGTCTGTTAGTCTATAAGGTGCCACAGGATTCTCTGCTGCTTTTACAATTCAAACAAAGCACTGATAAGAGGGCCAACAAGAGGCTGCAGGAGACAACAGATAAAACAAGAGGGTTGTTCACTCCTCCATTTCTGTCTGCAGCCAAGATAGAAGAGAATGAGCTTCTGAGCCTTAGGCAGCCAGAGAGAAAGGACTCCTAGAGAGCCGCAAATTCATCACTGTGCAACATCTGCCCTGCAAGGCCTTCAACAAGTTGGTGCATCAGCTCTTGAAGACAACACAGCCAAAACTGTCAAGAGCTTCTGCTGCAATCATTTTATGGTTCCCTTCCATTCCCTGCAGCAGGGCCAGATTAAGTGCAGCATAAGGCCTAATAACCCTGATGACTCAAAGCAAGAGTTTTATTCTTGGAAAAGGAAAAACAGAACATCTCACAATTCTGGCATTGCTGTGTGACCCCATGCCCCTCAACCAAGTTTGAGCTGCTAATTCAGGCTTTAAACAGCTAAGCCAGTTGTCCCAGCAAGCAAAGCTTCTTTAAAGAAACAGTGACAGCATATTCCACATCCCTCTGCCCCTTGATCAGCTTCTCTGCTTCCAAAGGCTCTTTCTGTTTAGGAGTCATTTCCAGAAAATAAACGCCAAGCTCCTACTGGATGCTCCCTTACATAAAAGGACACCTCAGCATGGACCCAGGAAGTGTTCACCTTACAATCAAGAAGGAAATAGAAGAGCTTCAAAGCTACTGAAGCAAGAGAGAGAAGCTCTCTCCTTTGAGACCCCCAGTCAGAGTAGGTAAGTGAATTAGCACTGCTGTTCCCAGACACACAGTTGACAAACAACCCTTCCCACAAACAACTCTTTCCCTGCACAGCTCTAGCTGTCCCATAGGAAAGAAAGGCAAGGGGAATAGTGAGACCTGGCCCACTCCTGCCCCAAGAGCTCCACTTTCATGAACTCACAGAATGTGAATTGATGCCCATGCCTATGGTGAGTGTGTCAGGACTCAGCCCACCAGTCAGAGTTTAAATACCCCTGAAAGTAAACCCTTCCCTCTCATCTTCCACCTCAATGAGTAACTAGGTAAGGGAGCTGTATCCCTTCATCACACTTCCTTTGATTAACTAGATCCCCACTTATCTAGCAGATAAGCTATTTGATTTGCTCTCCATTCCATGCTCACTTTTTTTTTAACTGCTCCTTTTCACTGTGGCACCTTTATGAGTTTTAAGGTCGGAGTTTCTGTCAGTGAATACAACTTATTTCTGTTCACAAGCTTTTTATTCAACATAACCTCTCTCACAGCAGGCAGGATTAAATCGTAATAGGGCCTAGTAATGGCATAAACAGTAGAAGAAAGGAGAGATGGAAAGTGACTCACTGCCCTGGCTTCCTCTCTAATATCTGGCTTCCAAGGCACATTCAAATTGTGTCCAAAGGAAGTCTATAAATTCCTGGTGCTTTTTAAAATGAAGTGGCAGCCTATGTCGCATCTGTAATTCAAAGTGAAATCCAGGATTTGCAGCCTCTGCTTTTCCTAGTGGAATTCATTCACTGTATCTCACTTTTCCTGCAAGCCTAGGAGAGTGTTTAATATTTATTTCCACTGATCCAAAAAGACAGGTTAAGTCAATATTTAATAGTTGGTTCTGCTTTTGGAAAGTTGAGACCAAGTGATTTTCCTGCCACCCCACCCCCCCAGCAGGTTGCACAGCCTTGACTTGCTGTCTTCATAAACGATAATGGAGCTGTAAAGACGCTGAGCTTGTTTATAGGGAGGCAGCCCCGGAGGTTTACAGCACAGTTTATTACAGCTCCAGGGGCTGGAGGTCAGGATTCCTTAGTGCCCAAGGAGATTTGGTATCCAACCCAGGCATAATGCCTGCACGATCTGAATTGAGCAAGGGTCTGATCCTGCTAGATGCTCAATGTCTCTTGCAAGGTGCTCAGCATTTCAACTTCCATCAATTCCAATGGGCACTGGAAGCACTCAGACCAGAAAATATTTCATTTGACCTCATCTGAATAGCAAGCATCAGCGACAGGATAAAATGGTAACAAAAACAATTTAAAAGAGAAGCAGGAATTTGGCCTGCTAGACTCCAGATTAGGTTACAGTGATTTACGAGGACAGATCCCACTAGGGTGGCCAGATGTCCCGATTTCATAGGGACAGTCCCGATATTTGGGGTTTTTTTTAATATGGGCTCCTATTACCCCCCACCCCCTGTCCCAATTTTTCACACTTGCTATCTGATCACCCTAGATCCCATCCTGCTATTTAATAATCATCACATTGAATTGCATGGTGAAAGTTCATCATTTAAAGTTGTCTCTCCCTGCTGTAATGTCCAGGCCTCCAGGAGTGTGAAAGAAGCAAATATGAGTAGTAAGACTCTTTACCTTTTAAGATTGAACTAAAGGAGGGCCTGAACCCAGCCCTCCTATTCTGCACATTCTTTGGCTTTTAATGTAAATTTCAGTGCTGGTCCATTTTTTCCAGAGTGGAAAGCCTTAGATCTTAATACCCTCAAACTCTGGAGAAGTTCAGGTCCAAAGTTGATGGTTCAGGCCCAGCTCTGACCACAGTTGCTCAATCTAATCACTCAGCGGAGCAAAAAGCAGCTTTCAAATGAACAGCAAGGTCATATGGCTCTTGTAATCAGGGCATGGTTTTTAAATCTTACACATTTGTAAGACATTAGAACTGCAGGCAAAAATAGGCATGTGTATAAAAGTTCATGAAGACACCACAGAGAAGAGCCACTTTTTGTCTTTGCTTCCTCTTGATTTGTAAGACTTCTGGGGACTGTGTGTGTGTGTGTGTGTGTGTGTGAAAGAATACCATGCATAGATGCCCAGACTCTTCCATGTAGAATATTCTTTCCCTGCTACAAAACCGCATTGTTAGGTAATAACAGCTGAGATATTTCCAGAAGGAAGGAAATAAATAAGGGCTCTTTTTCCCTCCCCTCCCACCCCAGCTTATTACAGAAAAACCACCCACAGTGTATTTGAGAAAAAGGGAACGCAAGTCCCTCAGGAGTAAATTCAATGAAAAAGAAAAAAAATAAGGAATTCCTCCCTATTGAGGGATATCCCCAACCAGGGTTTGGCATGCAGCTTTTTTCCCCTTTGAAGCGGTTCTCCATCCTTGTTTCACAGGAGTTATGAGTAATAAAAACAGGATGAAAGTGAACAAAGGAAAACAGAGAGTGAATATCAAAGGAAACTTGGTAGCAATGAAACCTGTTAAGCTGCAGTACACTCTTTCAAGGGCAATGGCCAATGTCCCCCTGCTGAAGTTATGTAAATCTAGGCTGCACTGGGGAACAAGAGAGAGGTGGGATAGCTATGCTACCATAGGGGCTAGATTCACAAGGGGAGTCAGAGGTGCCTAACTGCCCCTTTAGATGTGTGCCCTAACCGCTAGGCTATAGAGTCATCCTCACCTCTGGCCCAGTGAATATTTAAGTATTTATACAAATTGGAACAACTTCAACAGGAGAGATTGAAAGAGAGAGGCCAGGAGTTAAGGCACTCCCCTGAGATGTGGGACACCGGAGTTTCAGCTCCACATCAGGCCACCACCATGGCCTCCTTGGCTTTTATTGACAGAGCACTGATCTGGGTTGGGCATCTAACTCCAGGAGCGGGTTCATGGCTGTGAATCCCAGATGAAGATAGGTGCCTCCCTCCACCCAAGATAGAGGCATCTAAGTTCTTCTTGGCATTTCCTACGGGCTGGTTTAGGTGGTGTCCTACTCAGCATGAAAGCTTCTGTGACTCCCTCCTTAGATGCCTAACTCTCCCCATCATTGTACTGGGAGCCTAACTCAAGGTTGTGAATTCCACTAGGCAGCAGGACACCTAAAAGTGAGGCACTGCAACGCCTAAATCCTCCTGGTGCTACTAGCCCATGGTATTTGCCCCCAGGACAACCAGAATATGACACTGGCCAGTCTTTCACTCTCCAACTTCGGTGAAATGCAAAAATCAGACTAACAGTGGTGGAAAATACATTAGAATTCAGAATTCTTACAGCCGTTACAGTTTCAACATAGGGTGCTGGATTCACTAAAAATTCTTAGTGCTTAGGTTAATCACACAGTTAAAGGAACTCAGTCTATTCATTTATCGCAGTATCAGTCCTATGTGTTTGACAAGCCAGCTACCATTTTGGGTGACTGACCTTTAAACTAGAGCTCACACATGCCCAGAACAGCTCACAAAGCCAGTCTGCTGCTCCTGACAGCAACAGTGTCTTGGGACACAAAGCTACCGGTTTCCCTTTTCCCTCATTATAAGACCAACATTAGCATTCAGCATATGCAAGTGCACTTCACAGTAGCTGCTGTTTGTCTAGGCAGCTGGCACCATCTGTGCTCTGTCATGGCCCCACACTGAACTCCTGACACGGCGAGGGAGGAGGATGGAAGTTCCATGCTCAGTGAGTCGAATGCATGCTGAACAATGAGACGTGGCTTTGTTTGTGAGAGTGGCAAAGCAGGGCCCGCCTCCCTGCTTTTGTTGCCATCTCCTTGAGGTAACCTTAATTTAATAGTTCTAAAATGACTTGCTGTTGAAGTGAGATGTGGGTGGTGAGGCTGGGATCAGATGAGTGGGTGACAGGGCCTCCTTCTGCATAGTTTATGCCCTGGAGGGGAGTGCCCCTGCCAGCCACCAGACGGAAGAGAGGCAGGCATGCCTCCATTTTAACCATGAAGCACACAGGCATGTCAGTATTCTAAGGTATCCCTTCAAAGTGACAGGCTGTGTTCTGGTTGTACTTGTTGAGGTGACTGGGTATGTTGTTGGTCTGGTGGTAATGTTTGATGATAGTGTGACTGGGACACAATGCATTTGTTTATATTACACAGTGCTAACAGGCCCCAACTGAGATCAAGGCCCTGTTGTATTAGGCGCTGTACATACGCGTAACAGCCCTTGTTCCAAAGTACTTGAATTCTAAATAGGCAAGAGAGACAAAGGAAGAACTACTGTTTCCCGTTACAAATGCAGAAACTGAGGCATAGAGCAATTAAGTGACTGGTCCAAGCCTATATTGGAAGATGCTGGCCGAATGGAAGAGTGACCTCCTGAGGCCCAAGCCAGTGCCCTCCTCACAAGACCATCCTTCCCTTCATATGCATCCTTTCCGCAAGCCCATATACATCCATCTCATTTGTATAACCGAGAAAAAGGTGCTCCATGGAGAAGGCACAATATGTAACTGACACCCTGCACCCACAGAACTCTTGCCACAAGGGCCAAGAAGAGCTGGACTCCAGCAGATTGGTCTTGGCGTACAGGGAGTGATTGCCTGCTGGTACTCAAGAGTGCTTTGGACTTGACCATTCTTTGGCTGGATGAGTATTGAAGAACTCAGCTGTGAAGCCCTTCCCAATCCGTGCCCTTAGAGCAGGCTTTCTAGTGAGCTGAAAGCAAGGGAACAAATCAAGGAATTTTGAGACTGGGTTGTACAGAAGAGCAAGCAAGCCAACATTGTTTGGGTCTCTAAGCAAGGCTCTACTCTTCTGGCAACAACCACAGGGATTCTTCAGCCCACTCCAAAGCTTTGGAAGTGCTGTGGCATGAGGGAAGGACACTGCGGCCGTGGAGGCAGGAGGAGGGTGCCTGTCTGCCAGTTAATGCTGTCTCTGATACAGTCTGTCTCCTTTTTCTTTCAGAGTTGCAGTCTTTAGTCATCAAAGCCAGGGGCATCCCATCCCCAATAGTGATTTACTGCCCTTGCTACCATTGAAGGTCACTATCATTTCAATTTTCCCAGGGCCACCAGAATAAAAAAAGTAGAAGGCTGGGGTCATACAAGGAAGAAGAAGGAACCCCTAGGAATAAACATTCTGCAGCTAATGAAGTGTGAATCTAAATGGCAGGGAGGGGTTGAGTGACCAGCAAGCCACCAACCAGCATTCATTAAGCTGCAGAGTAACTTGGAAACATAATGAGGGTCACAGTCCATCTGGCTGTGATCCACAGCATCTAATGAGGGGTCCAGCCCATTAAAGTGAGGAATGAAATGCATGAGTTTTTTTCATGCGCTCATTAATTTCTCTCCTTCTTTGAAAAGGAGTTGGGAAGTGAGCAGGGATAAGAGATGACAAATATTGAGGCTTATCCCTGACCAGAACTATAGTGTTACTGTGGCCATTCTAGGAAGATGGTGTTGGCTGGCTGTAGAGACCAAACCAAAACTCCTAAACTGTAGAGGCTGATTGCTGTGTGCAGAGAAAAGAATTTCTAGGGAATTAAATGTGCTAGTTTTTCAGCTCCGGCTGTGATTCTAAACTAATCCAGCAGGTGTCTGACTACTGCATTTATCAGACAAAACAGCTTACAAGAAAAATGTTCAGCTCTTTTGTGGACAGTAGTTGCCTGTTACTCAGAGCCGTTCTCATTGTAAAATTGCATGCCTTTTCATAAGAGGAATGCCAACAGTAACCACTCTCTCATTCTTCTGGAGAAAAAGTAAATCAAGACTTTTTTTAAACACTTGTCAGCATTGAAGTATATCAAGTACACTACAAGTCAAGCCTTCACGTTACCCAGAAGATATCTTCATTCAGAGAGCCACTTCAGGCCTGCAGCTTTCTGACATCTGTGTATCTCCCGTGGACTGCTTCTTCCGAAACACACACCGATCAGGACTAAATATTTGCAGCAAGTCACCAACACCAGCAAATCATTTAGGTCTCATAGAGAAGTTTTGTTACTAAATAAAGATTTCAGATCACTGGATGTGATTGACACTGAGGCATACAGAGCACCGCGCAGTTACCCAATATGTGCCGGAATCAAAACCGGGGATCCAAACAACCCAAGAAGATGGGTGGATTCAGAACCAGAACCTGGATCCAAATTTGCAGTTGGGTTCCCTCCCCCATCTTTATAATGGGCTGAATCCAAACACCTCTGAATTGTGGGATAGTTAAGATTCAGATCAGATTTTTCAGCTTGGGAGCATCCTAGCTATAGGTAGACATGATGTCTTTGGAAACACCTAAGAAGACTCTCCTCTCTCAACAATTTTAACACCAGTGTAAGTAACATCAGTGACAGCAATGTCGCTACACATGATTTGCACTGGTGTGAGTGTGAGAGGAACCAGGCCTTAAGTTCCTGCTCCAAGGAGTTTAGGCCAACATTTTCAAAAGTGGCTACTCATCTGGGTCTCTGGGTGCCCAACTAGAGACCCCTTGGGCCTGATTTCCAGAACTACTGAACATCCAGAGCTCCAGTTTAAGTCAATGAGAGTTGCGGGGATTGAGCACTTTTTGAAAAGCAAGTCCCTTTTAAGGTGTTTGAACCCTCAAAAATGGAGGCACCCAATATTACTAGCGCAGGGGTCGGCAACCTTTCAGAAGTGCTGTGCCGAGTCTTCATTTATTCACTCTAATTTAAGGTTTTGCATGTCAGTAATACATTTTAACGTTTTTAGAAGGTCTCTTTCTATGTTTATAATATCTAACTCAACTGTTGTTGTATGTAAAGTACATAAGGTTTTTAAAATATTTAAGAAGCTTCATTTAAAATTAAATTAAAATGCAGAGCCCCCCGGACTGATGGCCAGGATCTGGGCAGTGTGAGTGCCACTGAGAATCAGCTCATATGCCGCGCTTGGCACGCATGCCATAGGTTGCCTACCCCTGTACTAGATCTTTTTCAAAATAGCTGTTACTGTACAATACAATGTGATACTATTACAATGTGATACTTGAGACAGGAGTTCAAATGAAGAACTTACCACTAAGGGTCTGCAAAAGAAATGAGGTTCAGGCATAGGAGTATATAAGAAGGAGTTGTCAAGACTATTTTCTATTAAGTTTCATTGGAAAGGGTCTTTTTCTGCTTATTTCTATCTTTTGTATTTTTAACATTTCCCCTCCAGTGTTGGGAACCCAGACCCCACAGTGGCCATGTGCTAGGTCATGAGCTCCAGAGTATGAATCTTCCTGAATCTTTAAGGCATGCTTGAGTCATGATTTCAAGCTTCCCCACAACTGTTAGGGTTAGAAACTTGTTTTGTAAATGAAAGCTGATATTCTCGCCTCATCACATTCCTCCACCAGCTGGAACTTTACAGAAAAACAGTGCATATCAAGAGACTTGCAATAAAATTGCAAGCATTGGCAATGCTACAAATGCCATCACCTCTTTTAAGAGTCCAAGGTTTGTGTTCCTGTATTTTTCTAATAACATTTTTAACTGGTTGACAATATTGGGCCAAATTGTCCCCTAGATAATCCCAGCACAGCCCTGTTAAGGCCAATGGACCTTCACCAGTGTATCTGAAGGGAATGTTTGTCTCAGTGTTTTCAACAATATCACGCAGTGGGTCTCACAGCTTCAGAGCTCCAAATAGGAGGGGCATATATTGCTAAGCATAGGCCCAAGTCAAGAAGCCATTGTGGCACCTGTTGACTCAGAGTGGCAGTGGCTCATAAGTACGTCCCTGTTGGGGTTGCTGGATGAGGGTGAAGTAGAGAGCGATCCCATGGTTGGAGGCTTGGAGTGTTCCTGGTGAATTTTACTCTGCCTCCTCCACCTAAAGTAATGGGAACTGGGAAGCAATATTTTTGTACTTGCTATTGCTGCACAGTCACTACACTCAGCCTCCCAGGGACAGGAGGTCAAGATGAGCCACCAGCGACCCCTGCAGGATCCAGAGTGAGCATTGCTCATCCCTCCCTGTTTGGGAACTGCAAGGTCTTGAGGGAGAAAGAGGTAGTATGTGTGTGTGGAGGGAGGAGGGTGGACGTGAAACTGCCGCACAGTAAATAGGAGAGGGAAGAAATTTTATAAACCAAAAGTGTATTTCTACTGCTTCCTCCCCATGTGCACAGCAGCCCAGCTAATGTGGGTGTGTGCCTGTAAATTTCCCTGGCTTTAGTGGGAGCTGCAGGTACTTAATACCTCTGAAAATCAGGCCACAGCCCTCTCTCTCTCTCACTACACTCTTTGTCTACCTTTCTCTTTTTCAAGCTAGTTGTAAATACAATTCCATCCCCTGCTGTTTCCAGGGTTTGGGAATTAATTGTGGTTAAATGCAATTGAAGGCACCAATTCCCAAGCCTTTTTTGCCTTCATGCTTTGTGACAGCATTGGAAATCTGGAGCAGACCTTATCTTGCTGCCTGGGGTTTAAAAAAAAAAAAAAATTTGAGTTCACCTTGCACCACAGTTGCTAACCTCATTAAGCTCAGAATTGCTACAGGTCCCCTTTGGTGGTTAGTGTTATTTCTGTCAGGATCGCTATGTAATTGTATTAGATCCACTCCAGTGCTACTGATAAAGTGCAGCCCTGTGAACAGATGAGAACAGGGACAGGGCATATAAAATTAGCTTGGTTGTCACTCTGTGAACTCAAACAGATATTTTTTCCAACATTTTATGTCCCGAGTCCAAGTCTTTCTGTGTATCTGAACAAGACTTCTTTCTCTCCCCCTCTGTGTAGCTTAACTTCCCCCACTGCACACACATCGCACCCTCTTTCACACATATGCCAGCTTCTCCCCTGTGTTCCCTTTCATTCCATGGCCTGGTAGCCACAGCCATTTCTGCTTCCTATTATATTGTGTCCTTGAGCCATATATGTGCCTCTGCTATTACAGCATGTGGCCTTTGCATTCTCCCATATCTGCCTGTAAGCAGTCGGTCTAGTGAGCACAGGTCATAACAACAATGTGACTGCAGTTTAGTCACGTGCTTTGTTTGTTTGTTTATTGTGTGTTTTACAAACTCTAGTAACAGGTCTATATACTAAATGCTGCATTTTGTGTATATTTTAACTCCAGCCCATTCTAAGACAGAGCCATCCTCTTCCGCTGTTTTTTTTCCATGCTCTGCTCTGCCATCCCTTGCCACTCCTGCTTCTGTGCTACTCTGTGCCCTTGTGCTAGGGCACCAAAGTGGGGATGGAGCTACTGCAGCTCATCAAAATTTAGTCTTTTCTGACATCAGTAACAGCTGCAGCATGACAGGGAAAACACACACAGCACCTCGCCATGGAGATGAGCAGACTGTCTCCAAATAGCCTCTCCGGTTGAGTTCATTGCCCCAGAAAAGGAGGGATGGTGTGAAAGGCGTATGTAACACTGCTGGTTTTACAAAATGAAGGCCTGGACCAAACAGGTAGTGTGTGCACACTACTCCCACTGACATCAAAAGAATTAAGCCATTCACAGGCTTCCAGAGTTAAACTCACATATCTTCACACTCAACATAATACCCCAATGTGCACGCAGATGCTTATTTCAGTTCTGTATCAGAGGGGTAGCCAGGTTAGTCTGGATCTGTAAAAGCAGCAAAGAGTCTTGTGGCACCTTATAGACTAACAGACGTTTTGGAGCATGAGCTTTCATCATATTCACCCACGAAAGCTCATGCTCCAAAACGTCTGTTAGTTTATAAGGTGCCACAAGACTCTTTGCTGCTATTTCAGTTCTGTGATTTCTATGTGATGATGATGCTGACCTCTTTTGTGAAGTGTTTTGATGCCAAGCCATCTTACATGCCATATATCCTCCATTGTGCTACCTGTACGGTGTACAGGCTCTTGCTGTCACTATGAAAAACAACATAGCGAAGGCCTATCAGTGGTCTTAGTGCCACACAATTCCCCTTCTCTTTCTAATTTCGGTGTCCTATTTGCTCAACCCGACATATTTATTACTAGTCTTAGTCTTGCATGGTCAACTATCTTATGAGCTGTGCAGTGCAAAGCAACAGGGAGAACTTAATAAAGGTAAGTCAGACTGCACAGGATATTCCTCAGCGCTTCTGCAGGGAGAGATGGACTTTATAGGCATGACTTTTCTGCTCTGCAGATATGCTAACACCATACCTGCCAGTATTGCTAGCTGAGGAGCACAGCTGTTATTACTTTGGCAAGGGAGGCTATTTTCATTATTTACTCTAGGAGATGGTTCCCAGGACACCAGAAGTCATGTTCATAAGCTCGAACTGACGTTTCATCCCACAGCAGACAATAAACCACGGTAAAAGAATGAGAGACAAGGGAGTAGATAGTTCATGGGATCATAAAATAGAAACAGCATCGTATGCCACTAGATCATGGTTCTGATCCAGTCCAAGTCCTGAGTCAGTGAAAGCTGTTACTCTAAGGTCCACCACACAGCCATCAGTGTGAAGTGAGCTGATGTCTCAGTCTAGCTTCTGATGGCCTGGGATCCACATAACAAAAATCCCACTACTATAGCTGTTGTTAACTGGCTCCCATGGTACTAATTGTAGCAGAGAGGCCAAGGACTGAGGGGTCATACTGGCAATCTGCAAGATAAACTGATCAGTCCAGCGCTGTCAGTCTACTAGTTTGGCTTTGGTATCTACCAGGTTTATAACTCTGTTTCCTAACACAATACTTTTCCATTGTTAGAGCTAAGGAAAAAAATTTAATGGGAGTCACAAACATGTTTCATGTAGTGTGGGTGGGGCAACAGGCAATCAGTTGATCTCTGCAGGTACATTCTCCCTTCTGTACAGAATGGGCCAGGACTTTTCTGGGAAGTTGCCAGATATTGTAACAAGTCAATCAGACACAATTACTGTATAAGTCACTTATGGGAAGCTGAAACTAGAACATTGTCTCTTGAGGTCCTAACTTTCAGGCCTCAATCACTTGATTGAAAGAAGGATTCCTCTACTAGCTGGTTATAGTAGCAGGTCTCTTATGCTCTATGGACCATTAGTGGAGTCTGTTATGGCAAATTCTGTATACCTAAAGGGAGACTAATGAAAGACCAATAGAATACTAGTGAAAATGGTCCAAGTGATCTGATGTAGAGGAGAGAAAGTAAGGGAAGACTGACATGTTGGTAACATAAAATCTATAGTTCTCTCTTCCACGGACTAGGTGTCTGGCTAGTGACTCTTGCCCACATGCTCAAGGTCTAATTGGTTGCTGTATTTGGGGTCGAGAAAGACTTTTCCCCCGGGTCAGACTGGCAGAAACCCTGTGGGTGGGGATTCTGTTTCGTCTTTCTCTGAAGCATGGGACATGGGTCACTTGCAGGTTTAAACTAGTGCAAATGGTGAATTCTCTGTAACTTGAAGTCTTTAAACCATGATTTGTAGCGGGGTGGTCACCCGCTCCTGCCCTGAAGGGCTTGAAGCAGCCCTGGAGAGGGCTGCAGCTCTGAAAACTGGGCTGATTGGGAAAGCAGCCACAGCTGTAGCTGGCTTGATAAGGGCCCACCTGGCCCTTATAAAAGGTCAGTGGGCCACGGACAAGCAGAGACTCTCTCTAGCTTTGAGAGGGAGGGACCAGGCTGCAGGGAGCTGAGAGAAGATACCTGGAATGGAGCAGGGCTGAGGGAAGGCCAAGGGAGCTGAAGAGCTCTGGCCTGGACCCCCCTCCCCCCCCCCACGGTCTAGTGGAAGGCCAATTAAGTACTGGAGTCGCAGGGGGCAGCCCAGGGGTAGGCAGAGGCAGCAGGTCCAAACCCCCCTTGCCTATGATGCTGCAGTCTGCCCCCGTGAGCAGGTGCTAGATGTTGACTGGCTGTAGCCCATGACTGAGGCAAGGTGGGAATAGAGGGTTGGGGGTTCCCCTGGGTAGGGAGACCCTGAGACTGCGGGGGTATTGCCAAGGGGCATCACCCCAAAGACAAAGGGCACTGGGTCCTGGGAGGGACATGAGGGCCAGCAGCAGGGGGCTCTGGAGGCTGAACATGCTAATTCCCTGGACAACCAGCAGGAGGCGCTGCATGGAGTCAGTCCCGCACCGTCACAGGTGTAGTAAGATGAGGCCCTGAAACATAAACTCTTGTGTCAGAGGCCTAGTCTGAGGCCTGAAGCCTGAACCAAAGTACTTCCAGGCATTGCTGAGCAAAAGCTGGGTTGTGAGCCAAAGGCAGGTCTCACTCACAGAAGTGGCAAGAAGAGCAACTTGTGCCAAGATGACATCAGGACACTTCATAGACATAACAAGGAACAGGCAGGTGCATCTTAAAGACAGGACAGCATGATAGATAGATCTGTTTGCCTGGAACAACATGACTGAAGGGGAGACAACACCGTAATAAGCCAAGGGGCTGTACCTAATACGTCAGGAGGGATGAGTAATCTGTCCTGTAACTGTATAAAAGTAGGTCTCGGAGTGCACATCTTTGTCCAGCCTAGGGGGCAGTGGAATGTCCCACCACTGACTGAGTGGAGTCCATTGCCAGGGGGCACATATTTGTAGAATGTCCTGTAGAGTCTATAGGAAACTATTACTGTGCTTCGTTTGAGAACAAACGTGGCTCAGGTTCCTTCGTACCTTACTAGAGTCTGTGGTCTTTGGGGGTTGTCTCGGGATTTGCTGTGTCAGCTATCTGCGCAGAGCTGGGACAGCACACAGAGGGAACACACATACAGCCAACTGTTATCGTACAAGAGCAGAGCACCAGACCTGTAGCTACTGACAACAACAGGGGTATATTACACGAGTGGATGGCTGGGGTTCTGTGGCCTGCAATGTGCAAGAAGTCAGACCAGATGATCATGATGCTCCCTTCTGATCTTAAAGTCTAGGAGCCTGAGACATTAAGTGTCTATTGGGGAGTTAAAAATATAAGCCAAGCTGTCCTGCTTGTTTAGTTGACATGAATACCACTAATGAACCTGAAAATAAGTTCTCATTACCAAATGCACGTTCATGTGTACTGGTCTGACCACAGCTTATGCTTCATGACTTGACAGCATTCACAGAGGCACCTCACAACTCTTCAGATGGTTAATAACAACTGGATCAGATAAAGCTGTTATGCCAGTAATAATGATCTTGTATTTATGTAGTGCTTTTCATCTCTGTACATCTTAGGTTCCTTTAGAAACTGTGGAGCTGATTTTTAAACAAAGTATGTGCTAGTAATACCTCAACTACAAAAGGAACTGACTTGATTTAGTTATTTGCCTGTGCAATTACCACATTTGCACGTACAGTTGCAATTACTGTGCATGCTGCTTATCAACCTTTTAACAGAGTTCAGGAATGTTGCATGACAGTTCAGGACAGGAAGTGAAGATTACCCTTTCCAACAAACTATAGGCAGAATGTAGGGCAGAGACTATGTCTTGGAAACCAGCATGCAAAGGGCTTCTTGTGAAAAGTTCTGTGGGAATTCTTAAGCAGTCTGGCCCTTTGTTTTACATCTCACCCAAAATACAGGACCTCTAACAGCAAAGAAGCAGCACCATGCTGAAGCATTGGAAAAATCAATACTATCTGAGCAAGGCTGTTGACTCACTTTGTGTGTGTGTGTGTGTGTGTGTCTCTCTCTCTCTCTCTCTGTTCATCCATCCATTTCAAAACCTGATTTGGACTGAATCTTGGCTCCTTCATACCATTTAGACTCTGTCCATCCAAACATGTTCTAGGGAAATACACTTCTCAGTGTTTCTCCTGTTAGTAACTAGGACTTGACCTTATTTCTATCTATATTATCTATTTAATGAAAACGGTGACAGAGAAAGGAAAGCAGCACAGCAGGGCTGTCAAGTAAATTATAGAAGATGTGCATATTCCTACCCAATGCTCACAAGCTGTTCTGCAGCAATTGCTTTCTCTGCTGAAAGAGATGTACAATGCTTGTACATTAAGCCTTGACCCTAATGCCTGGTACCAGCTAGATCCATGAAAGTTACGAGATAAGGAAATTTCCTGGTGTCAACACATTCCCAACTGGCTCTGCTTCCTCCCCAGAGTGAGAATATAGCAAAGAGTATTTGACAGGGAAGTTTCTGAGGACCACCAGCCTTGTGTCTTCATTAGAGCCCAGAATAAATCTGTGAGCTACCTTGACGAGCTGGGGCAAGCAGTCCTCTTAGTCAAGTGCTACTGATAAGGAACACAGATGCATACCATTTATCAAGTGTTACTGAGAGGAGCAGCATTTCAGGCAAGCTGGGCACTGGACCAACCTACTCTTGAGATACTGAGAGCTTTCAACAGTAATGCTGTCTGTCAGTTTCTAGGACCACAATGTTCCTAGTCACATAATGAATTCCCTAGAGCTCAGTCCTCAGCTGAGGGAGATTTTATCTGTGGAGAGCTTGTACACAGAATGGCAGGACGTTAAAGTCTTAGGGTCAATTTTGGAAGGTGTCAGGTGCCTTCAACAGCAAGAGAAGTCAAGGATCATATGACCTTTAAGTTGTATCATGAAATCAGCTGTTCTTGCACATAGAACGCCATTACGAGTAACTATTATTTGTTATTATTCATTTATATAGAAACATTCCAGTATGTCATTTAAGTCCTACAGTCATTCCTCCCCTGCACCGCTAACTCTCAGTAATGTAGCTTTAAGTGTAGTTTTAGTGGGGCTGTTTGGGGCCAGATCACTCCCTTAAAGGAGAAAACCACTGGAGGGGACTAGTGAGACAAGCAGGCTGACATTGAGGAGTTCCTTGTAAATCACCTCCTTTTGAGGGGGTGGGGCTCATCAGGGTTTGGAGAAGCAAGGTTTGCTAACTCACATATTAAGGCATGGGGAAGGGATCTCCTCCCAGACTCATTGAGGGAGATCTTTGGTTCTGGGAAGTGCTTAATTTGTGCCAGGGTTTGCCAGGGCTGAGCTCTGGCACCTCTAGGCTTGGTAGTTTATAGCCCCAGTACCTCTGGGCTTGCTGCATCAGTTATGAGTGTAAAAAAAAAATTGTTTGAGCACCAGTACCTCTTTCATTACAAATTAAGCACTAGTGCAAGGACTGTCTTTTTGTTCTTTTTTTTTACAGTGCCTAATACAGTGGGGTCCTGGTCCAGGATTGGTGCTCCTAGACACTACTGCAATACTACTAATAATTAATAGGGGCTGACTTGTAATTCCAATCCATCTCTCCCCTGCTGACATCCTCTCCCTCCTTCCCTGGCAGAATGGCTCCCATAGGAACATGTCTCCATTGGCTGAGCTCCCTGCAGTTACTGAGCAGTAGCTGCTCAGGAGATCCAAAAGCAGTGACTCCAGTTTTAGGTTGCATTAACTCTCAGATGGCTCTCCATGTGTAAATGCTGAGGCTGGGGAAGAGATAGTACCACAGTGAGTCTGGTCCCCTGCCCAGACTCCTCTCAGACCTGCAACTAGAACTTCTACACAAAGCCCCAGCAGAGGGGGATCAGCAGGGTGCTAGAGAAGGGGGGTACAATACGATGGAGGTGGTGTTTCTGTGCAGGTGGGGGATCCCTCCATGGAGGGGATGTTCTGACCCTTTGCTCTGTCACTGTAAATAATATAAGTTATTAGCAGTACATTCAATTTTCAACTTGGCAACATGCCTTTAAAAACCTCCAAAGTTTGGGCAGGCAAAAGGGAGCAAAAAAAATGCCAGCCATACAGTGACAGCTGTGTTTTGGGCAGATGCATAGGATTTGATTAGAGAGAGAGTGAATTCCTAGGGTTCTGTACAAACGAGATTGCTTTCCTGGAGAGCAGCACCCCTGGTATTTCATTCTGTGATTAAAATAGAGGTTTCTGCTGCTGTTACTGAACCAGCTGCAGATAGCTAGGTTTGTATATGGCAGCCATCACCATGGTATCTGAGTACCTCCCACAGTGACATGAAGGTATACATCCCTATCTTCCCATGGAAGTTATTAACCTTTCCTCTTGTTTTCACAGCAATATTGTTTTTTCTCAGACAGGGAGTCAGAGGCAATCTGCCAAGCAGATGATAAAACCCTACAGTTTGTCCAAAGGATTCCCAAGCACTTTGCATCTATTGTTCCCACAGGTCCTTCAAGGGGATGAAGTCAGCACCTGTTGATTGCTGCTCCATGGCATACTCTGCTGGAACGCTGCAGTTCAGGCTTTATGGTGTGACAGAGAGTGGGATGATCCTTCATTTTTTGCCCACACATGTGTTGAGACTGAGACAGAGCCAATTCCTTCTTGACTGTCATTTGGGGAGGAAGCTCAGTGCAAAGGTTCAAACCCACAGTTTAAAAATAATGAACAAGAAAAGAAAATAGCTGCATTGAAGGCAACCTGGCAAGCACTTAAAGAAAAAGGAGCAATAAGTAAACAAGGCAGACTCAGAGTAGCTGGTTTTCACAGCATTTCACAAAATCTTGCCATGAAATATCTCGTGCCTGGTTTGAATCATTTACGGTCCAAGTACATAAATAGCTGATATGAGAAATGCCACTGTTCCAGGCTCAGAAATGTTTTCCTGTGATAACTGGGACCTTCAAATGCAGCGAATGGGAAAGATGTGCATATTACAAAAAGCGTTTCCGTTACCCACCGTAACAAGTAAAAGATAGAGCCAGGAACTAGCTGCCTAGGGGTTTCAGGAAGAGGCTGAAAACTCTCCCCTTTAGATCATTAGCTCAGAGATGACCCAGCTCAGTGGTGACCTGTTATTACTATTGGATGACAGCTTGTTATGTGGAATGAGTGGGTAGTTCTCAGTCCTGATGCCTAATGTTCAAGTATCAGAATGCTTTTGTTCCCATCATAATTGGCGGTGACAGTAGCGGTCAAGGATAATAGTAGCCTGGCTGAAAAGGCATGGAAGCTGAATTCCTATCTCATCCCTAGTTGTGATTGCTCAAGAATAAGGATGAGGCCTGTGGCAAATTGCCAGCACTATTTTGATGGGTCTCACGCTTTCTCTTCTTTGGGGAGGGTTCAGGGCACCATTTCTTGCCCCTGCAGCGGAATGTTAACTGCCCCACTAGTGTCCTAGAGGAGGGGAGTGGAGAGGGAGGGACCTGGGCTCACCCTCTACTCCAGGTCCCAGCCTAGGGGCCCTGAGGATAGAGATAAACCACTTGAACTGACACTTCCTTCCCTGGGCTACTTCCATCTCCTGCCCTTCAGCTTGTGGGGGGCTTCCTGCCCTCCCTCTGTACAAGCCAGGTGCCCCTTTACCTAGGGTCTTGGACTTCTTAGGTCACTGCAGCACTTCTCCAAACTGTCCTCTGCTTCCCTTCAAACTCTGCTCCAGCACCAATTCCTCTCTGCTCCAACTCCTTCAAACTGTTCTCTGCTTCAACTCCCACATTGTCTGATTGAAGCAGGGGGGTTTTATCATGTGACTGGCTTCAGGTGCTCTAATTAATCTATAGCAAACTTTCTTCCCCTTCAGGGAATAAGCTCCCTTCTAACCCTCTCCTGCTGCCCTCTGGCCATGCTGTATCACAAGGCCATACGGAGGAAGCCTGCATTGCTATTGTCTGTGTTCTGTGAGTGAATAGAGGACTCCAGGGCCTGATTTCCAGAGGTGTTCAATGTTCACAGCTCCCATTGATTGCAAATGGAGCTATGGATGCTCAGCACCTTCTGAAAATTAAGACTCAAATTGAGTTTTAAACAAAGGCAAAGCTGAATTCTGCAGGGCCTTTATAAAGCAGCTCACCAGCTCAAATCACACAGAGGGAGCTCCAGTGCAAGCTACTTAACCAACCAGGAAGCCCAACCATCATCTTCACTCTGACATCTTTGGGCTGGATGTTGACCTCAGTGATGCTTCACTAATTCTACTGACATTGTCAGAGTCACTCTATCTTTACACCAGTGTCCAAGAAGCAGAGGTGCTAAAAAAATAAAGACCCAGGGCCAGAATATTTATTGTGGGAGGATATGTTGGTTAAATAAGAACTTATCTATCTATGGCACTGGGTCTTTATTTTTTTAGCACCTCTGCTTCTCCTGAATGGTGAGATCGTAAATTTCTGGTCATTCCTCCTGGGGCAGGAAACATAACCAGATCTCTGGGCCTTTGAGATGACTCATGTTACTAAGAAGAGCAAGGTGTCAGCTGATCAGAAAGATCCCTCGGGAAGCATTTACCATTGTCAGCTCTTGAAAGATGATCAGCTGTTAGATTAATCTCCCATAACATATCACTTAGGCCAAAGTGAGTTGGCTAAATCTGTGGGCTTAAGAATTTGCAAAGTTCCCATTTTGGCTTAGATACAGAGAAGAATGAAGAAGCTGAGGCTGCAGATAGAGGATTTGTATTGTGTACGCACTGAATGGAGCAACTACCCAGCTTTGCCTGCCAAGTATTCAGTTGCTGAGATTTTACTGCCATTAGAAAGGGTCATCACCTCCCAAACTGGTCTAACATTCCCTGTCTCACTTATGAGACATTTATATTTAAAATGCTGCAGCTGCGCCACTGTGGCGCTTCGGAGAGCTTCTCCCATCAGTGTAGTTAATCCATCTCAACGAGACATGGTAGCTATGTCTGTGGGAAAAGCTCTCCAGTCGACATAATGCCATCTACACAGGGGGTTAGGTTGGTATAACTACATTACTCAGGGGGTTTTCATACCCTTGAGCTACATAGTTATACTGATGTAAGTTTATAGTGTAGACGTGGCCTCAATTAATCCCATTACTGGTGGTTTGAGAGAGGCACAGAGTATGTAGACAACAGATATGAGAAGAGAATGGCTGGGAGGCCAGAATTTGAATGCCAGGCATGACTGCTGTGTGTGTGTCTCACTTTGTTCAGCAATTACCTCTGCTGTTCAACAGGAAGCAGCACTGATGGGAGTCCCACTAGAGGAAAAGGTCTTTCAATGTGGACTGTTCAAGGAGATGAGACTAAGAACAAAGGTACAATTTAGATAGATCTTATAGTCTAGCCCAATGCTGAGTTGCCTTAGACTCCAGATTTCATATCCTATTCCAAAATGGCTGTTTCCACCCAAAAACTGGGCTTCATCTATGGGAAGTACATGGCAGAATGTGACCAAGACAGTTGCTTAGTGTGGGGAAGGCCTTAGATCAGAGAAGGAACAAAAATAGGAAAGAAACATAATAGAGATGTGACAGTAATAGCACCTTAGAATACTGGAGTTTTCCAGTCAGCCATCCATGTTAATGCTTTCTCTATATCTACCTGATATTTGCACTTAAATTCCTTCCCCGAAGAGATGACGATCTTATAGCACGTTATAAATATTCATAGATTCCAGGACTAGAGTGGAACCACTGTGATCAACTAATCTGACCTCTATGACACAGGCCATAGAATTTCCCTGAAATAATTCCTAGAGCATATCTTTTAGAAAAATATTCAGTTTTGATTTTAAAACTGTCAGTGATGGAGACTCCACCACAACCCTTGGTGAGTTGTTCCAATGGTTAATTATTGTCACTGTGAAAAAATTTACAATTTATTTCCAATCTGAATTTGTCAAACTTCAATACCTAGCCATTGGATCGTGTTATAGCTTTGTCTGCTAGACTGAGCCTTGACCAAGCCTCTCTCTGTGAGGTAGGTAAGGAATATTCAAAGATTGCTTTATCCATCACCAAAAGGCATCCAACCCTAGAGTGGAATACAGCAGCTTTTCAACAGCACACAGCAATACCACACAATAACTTAGCAGAGAATCTGAAAAAAATGCTTCTGTAATTGCAATTGAAGAAAGAATAGTGAGTAGATGGAATGTAATTCTCCAGCTGGAATGTAACCAGCACACTAAGGGTAACAATCCTATCTTCATGGAGTTAATTTGCAACGTCTGTCAATTATGATGCTACGGGGAAATGTTACAAAATGCAGTGTGCTCTCAGCTCCTCAAGCAATGGGTGATCAGCCTGTCTTAGGATGTGGTTCATATTAGGGCAGATTCGTCTATCAAGGAAAACCTGCTACATTTTCCCTGATAGATATCTCCTATTTATGACTTTTTCATAGGGAGAGGAAGGCTGGTCCAGTGGTTAGATACTAGCCTGGCACTCTGGTGATCAATGTTCAATTTCTAAATCTACCACATACTTCCTGTATGACCTTGAGCAAATCACTTATCTCCTTGTGCTTCGGTTCTCCATTTGTACCTTGTCTTACAGGGATGTTGTGAGGCTAACCACATTCAAGGTTGTGATGTGCCCGACGCTATGGTGATGTGGGCCATGTAAGTGCCATAGATAGATAAGTTCTTATTTAACCAACATATCCTCCCACAAAGGAAAGGCATTCCCTTGAAGGGAGGATGTTGTAATTTTATGACTCCTGAAATCAACTGACAGACCAGCTTACTTACCCTGCATATAAATATTGATAATACAAAAAACATCTTGAATTTGTCACTGACTCTGATGCAAGGGAGAAGATTACCACAGAACCACCTGGTACTGCAGGAAAGGTCCATCACTGCTTTGAGCAATCACTGAACTGAGCTGTTAGCCCTTGATCAGACTGTCACAATCAGTGAGGTGTGTGTCTGTGTGATCTGCCTTATTACAGATGGCAGGCCTGCCTTCTGCTCTGTAGAAGAGAGTGGAAAGGAAAGAGTCTATTTATATAAAGTTAATTAACTGTTTCTGATGAGCAAGGCAGAAACAGCCAGCAGAAGCAGCGCTTCTTATCTGTTTCTTCCTGGACACAGCACCTGGTTTATAGAGGAGATACTGTCAAAAGAGTATGTTCCTGCTGCTTTAGGACTGAGGTTCTCAAACTGGCAGGGGGTTGCCAGTTTGTGGGTGTGTGGAATGTATTCTGGGAGGGGGATAAGAAGCTTGAGGAGAGTGGCAGTTGCTGGCTGGGTATCCTGCTCAGAAGGCAGTGCCACCACCAGCAGCAGCACAGAAATGAGGGTGGTGGTATATATACTTGTGTGGTGATAGCAGGGAGAGGGTCGTGTAAATGACTACAGACACAGAACGGGGTGTGTGATCAAATAAGTTTGAGAATCACTAGTATAAGAGAGTAAAGCGTGCAATGCTAACACATAGTGTGGATAGGGAATGTGTAGGTGAGAAAAATACTTCTCAAGCTTGGTTTGTTATTGCTAGGGTGACCAGGTGTCCTGTTTTTAAAGGGACAGTCTCGTATTTAAGTCTTCCTGTGGGTGTCCCTACTTTTTCTTAAAAATGAGCAAATTGTCCCATACTTTCTATCTCCCCCGAACTGGCAGGTCCAGCTGCTGGCTGGATCCCTGCTCGCCACCTGCCTGTCCACCAGTGGTGAAGGGGGAGGGTCCAGTGGCTGATGATGGTGTGTGCGTGCAAGGCTGGTGGCGGGGTGAAGATGCAGTGTGTGGGGCTGGCCACTCCCCCTGCTGGTCTATCAGTGCAGCCCCCACTGCGTGCCAGCTCTCGGCCAGCAAAGCCCTGCTCCTCCCCCCGTCCCATTTTTGGCCAGCACTGGCTCTGTGCTGCGAGCTTCAGTTGCTGGTGAGTGCAGGTAGGTGGCAGCCGGTTATGTGTTACCTCTGCTGCCCACCCCATCAGCCCTTTATGTGCTCTCCCTCTCACTGTCCTCTCCTTGCTTTGCCCCTTCCCCCCTTCCCAGTGCCACTGCTCTTCCGTATCCCACCCGGCGGGGCATATCCCACTCCCAGTGCTGTGTGGAGAACAAGCCCCTGGTTGGAAAGCTTAGCTCACCAACAGCCTGGCTGGCTGGCGCCTTCCTTCCCTGACTGGGGCAGCAACCTGGGAAAGCCCAAGACCTTCTGGCCAGGAGGAACCAAGCCTTGCATGTGCCAAAGCCCCGCACAAAGCTGGCAGAGGATGCCTCTCCACCCCTCAGCTAAGCTCCGGAATGGTGGTGGAGGAAAGTGATTTCCAACCTGTTCACACCCTGAACTTGTAGGCTCCCACAGCAATCCCCAGGGCAGGAGCTTAGTACCCACTTCACTGCCACACACACACCCTGCCACCCCGGGTCCTGGCTCCAGGGAGCACAGGGCTTCTGTCTCCTAGGCTCCCTCCCCTGCTGAGCCACCTCTCTGGCTAGGGTTTGCTGAAGCCTCTGGAGTCAGGTTCCCTGGGCTCTGGTGCACAATGCATCCTTAGGGCTTAACCCCTTCCTGCACATGCTGTAGCCAGAGGCAGCTGGGTTATGTCAGTTGCCAGCAGCAGCCTGGAGGTGTTAGCTGCCTTTCAGCACTGTGCGAGAAGGAAGGGACAAGCTGCTTCCAGCCACCTGGGGGAGGAGGGAAGACATGAGCTCTACAAAGGCACTAGCAAGTCATCCCTTCTCCCTCCCCATCCTCCTCCCTTGTGGCTGAAAGCAGCTCCAGTGCCTTCCTTCCCACACAGTGAAGGCTGCTGGTGGTCACATTCTGGTGTGAAGCCTGGCAGAAATCTGGAGGGACATGTGACCCTGCGTGCCCCCCAACGCACACCTGTTGCCTCGGGAAGACATGGTACCAGGAGAGGTGTGTCCATCCCAGGGACCCAGCCAGGCATGGAAGGCAAAAAGTGCAGGGCAGGAAGGGGAGGGTCAGTCAATCAACCCCCTCTGTGAGAGAGGTATATGGGAATGTGTGTGTGTCACCCCTTCCCCTGTGAACTGAACTGTAAAGCCTTATAGATAAGAAGGTAAATAAAAAGAATCCAACTACTCAGTATTTCTTTTAACAGGGGCTCAGTCAACTTGATTTGTTAGTCTCTAAAGTGCCACAAGCACTCCTCATTCTTTTAGCTCCTGAAGAGGCTTTGATGTTTTGCTTTTAGTAGGCCCTCAAAACAGTAAGTGCTGGGCCTGCTTCCTTCAGGCCTTGATTTCTCTCAGAAACATGAAATGGAATTTCACTTACAAGCATCTGAACCAAACAGATGTACCAGAGAAAATCTACATGAGGGGCAAGTATAGGCAGGGTTCTCAGACTGGCAGCTTGGAGGATGTCCTGATCTATTTGGAAAGTAGTGCAATATGCCTCCACTTTTTGCAGGATGAGTGGAGGGACTCGCATGTCATGACTGAAGCACATGTGATGTGGGGGAGGAGAGGTTTGCAACATTCCAGTCCTCACATTCCTGATGCAGTTAAAGTTAGATACGTTTTTCGTTATTTGCTTCTCTAAGCTACTGCAATAATATTGGTGCACAGTTAAACAGCTGCCACTTCCCACCCGCAAGGTGACTGCATTTCAGTGGAGGGTGAAGTGGTTACTCTATAGATAAAGGGCAAAGGCTCCATTCAGCTCCCCACAGTGGATCTCAGGCCTGATATTTTGCTCTCCTTAAATGGACAGTATTCTGCACACACAGGTTGAATATTGCAGGGTAATCTGGGCCTTTAAAGATGTTCCAATGCATACCCCACTGGTTTCTGGTTCTCCTATTAGACCATGGGACTTATAGTTCAGGGATCATGTGACTATGCCCCAGGAGCAAGGCTTACTGGGAAGGGAAACCCAGGATAAAGGGAAGTCCTGTTCCTTAGTGGAGAGAGAGCAAGAGAATGCTAGGGAAGACAGTAGCTGGCTGAGGCCTGGGAGAAGACCTGGGGAAAAACAGTAGTTTCTTGGCAGCTCTGTCCCTGGGCCAGCCAGTTGGGGCTGAGACCAGGGAGATTTCCTGCAGAGAGGGAGCTGGGAATGGAACCTGTGTGGGTGTGGCCGATGAAGGCATGGAAAAAGAGAGGCAGCTGTAGGAGGTGGCCCCAGGAATGATGATGCAGGGTAGTTTGTAGTGGAGGAAGGACAGCTTTTCCATAGTATCCAGTCCCAGGTTAAAGACTAGAGTAGGAGGAGGATCCAGACTTCCTACAGTGCCACCTAGAAGCAGTGGGAAAATCTTGTGACTGAGAGGAAGGACTTAGAGGGAAGCTGAAGGCCAAGGGTGAATTGACCCCAATATAATGGGTGAATGAGCTCCTTGAAAGCAAGAGGGAAGGACTTGCCAGTTCCACAGGCCCTAGGCAGAGGGCTTGGCCCATAGGGGTTGCAAGGGCTCATTTTGATTTATGTTTGGACTTTCTTTACCCTGGAAAGGGAGGACATCCAGTGTGGCCAGAGGGCCAAATCACCAAACTACCAAAGAGCAGCCAGGAAACTGAGGTGCCTGATGGTGGAGAGGCAAGTTGTATCCTCTCAGTGGAATTCTCCTATGTGCAGAGAGTGAGCACAAAGCCTATGCACCCTCACTTAGGCCGTAACTGAGCTCTCTATATGGAAGATGCATGGAAATGCAGAGCAGTACTGTTACATTTTAAGCAATATACAGCTTAAAATTCAGTCTCTCCAAAAATCTGCATTTTTGCAGAAATCTGACTCTCTCCAAAATACCCTGGAAGAAAACCCATTTAATGCTCAAACACTTTGGGGCCAACCTTCTGCCATTATGGAATTAATTCCTTGTCTCTGCTCTCAGCCACAGTTTACTTCCTTTTGGGAGATGGCTCAACAAGAAGAGGAATTTATCCTGTTTCTGAATTCACAGCAGAAGTTGTTCCTTCCACTCAGCACTCAACTCCCCAACACAGGAATCCTGTACTTGGGCTGTGTAGGAAGAGCCATTACTTTTCTTCTGGATTTAATTATGGTTTCTAGGAGCTTGTATATTGCTGAAGGGCAGCATGCACCTGGTTGCACAGTCTCTGAATAGACCCATTTGCTCACATTGTTTAAATGAGAAGATTCAAACAACGTCAGTTGTAGGAATCTGTTGCTCAATGGAAATAAGAACATCAACATGTCATGCCTCACTCCCACTTCTGCATCCTGTGTCGGGAAGTTGCAACACATAAGACTCTGGAATTTGTGCCTCCAAAAAAGCAACGAGTGAGTGAAAATCAGCCCTGTGGAGAAGACTTGTGCATCACCTAAGTCAGTGATGCCCAACCTTATTTCACCGAAGTGCCACGTTGGCTCAACCTTATGTGAGCCAAACAGATTCTACATATTTTAATAAGATTTCAAGTCACTTGTATTGATTTATATTTTAAGTTCAGCTTGTTTTGAATGTATTTAGATTGTTTCTGTGTACAGTATTGTCTATTTACACATTTATGTAAACTAAAATGATGTAAACATGATGACAAAATGCTAATGAATTGGCCATTAGTATGTTGGGTTGAAGCAGGCTGCAGGCCTTATGAAATGCTCTGGTGGGCCGTGTATGGCCTGCAGGCCATAGGTTGGGCACCATCCTCAAAATGGGGCTCAAGTGGAACTTGGATGTTGCGTGGGCCTTGTACTGGACAGGGGTGAATTTTGTCCCAGGAAGATAACACACATCATCTGACTTCAAAGGAGCCGTTGTCAAAGTTTTTAACACTCAGTCTGGAACTTGTCCTTGTTCTCAATTCCGGAGGGGTTAATTAGGGTTTGTACCCTTCCCACAAGTGCTTTCTCCTGAACGGCACCTGCATATTGTTGGTTATTACAGAGATGCTCGTGAGTGGTGGGTTGCATATATTGATTTGTTGTTGTTTAACACTTTGGCCATATAGGTTGATTCATAGACAGCAGAGAAGGAACAGACGTATCCAATCATCCAGTCCATCTCCCTGCAGATGCAAGACTGTTTCATACAGGACACTACCTAATGTGTCGCCCAGTCTAGTTTTAACCCATCCCAAGCAATAGTAGATTTCACAAATTCCCTAGGAAGACAAATGTGTAGCTTAATATTTCTCATTGTCTTGTTTTGACAGGGTTGCTCTTGAGTGCTGGAGTTGGCTGGAAATCTTCAGATTTTCAGGGATCTGTTTGTTTGAGGGGAGAATCTTTTTAGCTCAGCTTGAATGAATACTCAGCTGCATACACACAGGGCTGTCTGTTGCAGGGATGCTGAGCTTTGGCCTGGCAATGTTGGTTTGGTTTGGATTACTACTGACCCTCTGCGTTATGCCCTCCGGTGTGTTATAATTTGAATGCGCCAATTAGAGCCACAGAGACAAATAATAAAATAACAACATTATTTTGCAACCTAAATAAATGCCAGGCTATAATCTAACCCCTCCCCCCCAAGTCTTATGTAAAAAGTCATGTGCATTTTTATGTCATTTTTTCAAAAAGGAGAAAAAAGGGGGTGGGTCAAGGTGGAGAAACAGACCTTTTCCAAAAAGAAACTCCTTGTTGAGCCGTTCCAGTGTTTGTTTGTTTCGGCACCAGTGATAGATATAAAGTGCTGTCTGAGGTAGCAGGCTAGGTGATGGTGTGTCCCAAATCAACCTGGCAGACTCTCTTATTTCTCTGGATGTGTTTATTAAGTGGCTGCGGTGCTGTTGAGAGGCGCCAGATGGTCTTTGGAGACTGCACACAATGGGTACAACATAGACAATGGCAACAGCAAGGCACCGACAGGCAGCGCCCTTGTGGGCCTGATCCAAAGCCCACCGAACAGGACAGGGGGAGTTTTTTTTTTAACTGACTGCGATAGGTTTTTGATCAGGCCTGCGGGGGAAGGCGTGCACTGTTTCTCTCTGAATCTGTTTTAGTGACCAACACAAGATTTCAGTCTCCAGGACTGTCAAGCTGGCAACATCCGGCAGCATAGGTGCTTCTTTAGGAAGGGGGTGCTTACTTTTAACAGTGGTATTTTGTGATTTGATACCTGACCTACTAGAAACCATTAACTAATTTCTCATGGGAGACCACTTAACATCAGATGGTTAACCATGTACCAGGAACTCATGCAAAACATAGGATGGATTCAAATCTGGCAGACCTTTCTAATGACCTCTTGGGCTCTTGAAGCTGTATTTGCCATGGGAATCCTCCTTGGTGGCCTTGCTTTCTTATTTCTAGAGCCATGGTTCTCTGTTCCAGGAACACCCATGAAGTTGCTGATTCTCTGAAAACAGCAGCAGAGGGTCAGTGTCAGTTGGTGCAAGTCCATACTGCAATCTTGGAAGGGGTGGTTGGAAAAACACTTTACTGCGAGAATTTCTGCAGCTCCATATTTATCCAACCAGTAAAGACCAAATCCTACTCCCGTTTTCTGGCTCAATGAGCAAAGTGAAAGATAAGAAGGGTATTTTTTTATCTCTGCTGAAAAGATTAATGTCAAAGTGAGAGGATTAGTTCTCTGCAGCGCAGGAGATTAAGTTTGGATTTTGCAAAGTTTCCGATTATCAGTTTTCCCCCCCTGGACAATCCTCACGGGGCTTTACAACCCCTCTCTGCCAAAACTAGAGTTCAATGAATGTGTCTCTTATTCAACCATTTTTTCCTCCTTTCACAACCTTTGCATTAAAACAATCTTCATATAGCAAGGCTGTGCTTCATTCTGGGATTTTGTTAGCTTTTGCCAGGCATCCAGTTCTCTCTCATACACACTGCCCTCGTGCCTTGCCACACACCTGAACCAAAGCTTTTCTCAATATTTAGAAGGGGAAATGTACAAGGTTTTGTCTTTCTTCTCAATCAAAAAGAACAGGCTTACCTCCCAATAAAACATACCCTCTCTCCAGATAAAAGAGATCTGCAAATTATACAGTCTCTTTAAAACAGTAGTTCTGCTAGCCGCCTGGCTCATGCATCAACAGAATTGTTAATGTCGTTCCAAATGCAGGATGAGTTTGTCCTTAATAACACTTCTGCATGGTACTCTTTGCTAACCCACTCACCAGTTACTGTTGCTCAGACTAGCATAAGAATGGCCATACTAGGTCAGACCAATGGTTCATCTAGCGCAGAGGTGGGCACTATGGCCCGCGAGCCGGATCTGGCCCCCCCGGGCTTTGGATCCGACCTGCAGGATTGCCCCCCCCCGGCGCCACGAGCCTCACACCACTCTGCAGAAGCAGCCAGCACCACTTCCCTGCGGCCCCTGTGGGCGGGGGCAGAGGGCTCCATGCACTGCCTATGGCTCCAGGCACCGCCCCCCGCAGCTTCCATTGGCTGGGAACGGGGAACTGCAGTCAATGGGAGCTTCTGGGGAGGTACCTTGAGGTGCGGCAAGGGCAGCGGGCGCAGAGCTTTCCCCTCCCCTCCTCCAGGGGCCGCAGCACTTCCTGGAGTGGCATGGGGCCATGGGCAGCGAGTTATATACCCATGTGGTGCCTGGGCACCTGCAATATTTAGAGCCCTGGGGCCCAGCTCCACCAATGTTTGGGGCCGGGTCTCCCCCTGTCCCCACCTGCCACCCCCCCATGCCTCCCCTGAGTGTACCCCAGCCCCCCCTTGCTGGCCCCAGGCATCTCCCTGGGCCCTGGAGGGAGAAGAGTCTCCCTGCCTCTTCCATGCAGCATCTCTGCAGCAACTGCTGCCGCAGGGTCCTAGTGCCCCCCCATATCAACTGCCAGGGCAGACTGACTCTTAGCCTGCCCTTCCACCTCAGACCCTTCCCTTTTCTGGCAGGACCCTCCACCAGCACAGCCCCCCCACCCTCATTCACCACTCCTGCCCCATGCTGGCCAAGGAGGCAGCCCTATCCCCCACCCCCAGTGAGGCTACAGTCAGGGGAGAAGGTACACACAGCACCCCACGGCACCCACCATGGGGGAGGCAAGGGAGATTCCTGGACCTGAGAAGGGCCCTAGGAGCACATGCAGTGACAGTGGTGGGGGTGAGTGTGCTGCTGGGGGGGGCAGGAAAGAGGGGCTCCTCCCCCAGAACTCGCTGCTGCTGGCAGGGAAAGGGCTGGGGGGAGTCCTCCTCTCTGGCCCTTGTCCCGGAGCAGCCTGCCTACACCCTGTCTGTTACAGCTGTCCTCCTGCTACATTCCTTTTTCTCCTCTCCTTTCTGTTTGTCCTGTGTGGCCACCCCTCCCAGCCTTTGTGCTAACTAAAGTCACAGCCCTCTGCATAGGGATGGCTTGTACAGACTAACTGGAGCCACTGCTCTGCCTAGGGAGGGGGCTTCTTGCTTCTTTGTTTGGCTCCTTTGTTCAGACCCGGGCTCGGTGTGGGGGGCGCTGCCCAGAAATGCAAGACCTGAAGTGGCCAACTAATTAAGCATATGAGTCATACCTGTGGCTCAGAACATGCCCAGGCATGCCTATGCTCACCTGCAGTTTTCCCTGCCTCCTCTCCTCCCCTGTATCCAAGAGGAGCAATCAAAAGTACTGTGGGAAACTGCCTAAGTTTGCCTTTAAAACCAGACATTTTCTGATCAACCCGGAGAGGTTCTTGCTTTGCCACCTGGTCTGATCAGCCTAGGGGTCTTGGGGGCCTCTCCTCTCTGCTCTTGTTTGTTTTTGAGCGTACCCTGCTTTTTTAAACTCCCCTCCCATGAACAACGAATTTGTGCCTGGAGATCTCCTGATTACTGAAAGCGAATCGAGTCCTCTCTCCATCCTCCGAATGCTACTCTGCTGTTCCTTCGTCTCTGTTTGCTGCTGTCTGGGGATGGTAAGAACTTTCCCTCTTGCAGACTCCCCTGTCCTAGCTGCTGGCCTTGTTTCCCAGCAACACACCCAAGCTAACTCCTTGGTCTGTATCTATAACCTCTGTTCTTGCTCCGCAGCGCCTTTGCTGCTAAAAAATAAGCTGTGCCTTCCTGTGCTGCTATGCTGGGCTGTCAGCTTTCCTGCTGCACCACTATTGCTATCCTGGGCTGCCAGCTTGCAGCCCCCCCCTCCACTGCTGCTAAGGTGCACCTATTAGAATCAGGTTCTTAGTCTAGATAAGTTGTAATTTCATTTTGCATAGCTGTGGGTTAAGTTAGGTTTAGAGAATTGTTTGTATTGTGCTCTGTAAGTTAGGTTTAAAAATTGTTGCATTGTGTTCTGTTACTTGCTAATTTGTGTAGTCTTGGTTAAGTTAGATCATAGATAAGATTTTGCTGTGTTCTGTATAATTGTGGTTAAGTCTGTCTTCCCGCTGCCCCACCCCCGCCCCGAGCTTGCCCGTGTCACTCCCAGTTGCACTCGTTGCAGTCTCTCTGCTGTTTAAAACTTGCAGCCTGTCTGCTCTCTGTGTCTCCCTGGGTTTAAATCTCCCTCCGCAGCGCCTCTGCCTCTGGTCTCTGCTTCACCACGTGCTCCTCTTCCCCCATCCCCAACCTCATTCCTACCACTGCCTTTCTCTCTCTCTTTTTTAATCCCTTCCCCACATGTTCACCCCGCTCCTACTGCCCCAAACCTCAATTGTATTACTGAAGTCTAGCATAAAAACCCCATTGGTTACCCTTTTTTCTCTCTAACACACCTCACATTTTACATTTATACCACTGTGACACATTTTACCTAGAGTTGTTGGATATTTAACACATTTTCCCATAACTGTTAGTTGGTTATATGCTGCTGTAAACACACCCTTTACATAAGAAATTGTTAGCTACCTGTTACATTTATATTTCAGTGTTAATTGGTTACCAACTGTATTGTACCCCACTGTATTGTAACCCACTATTGAAACCCCCTATACTATTTACTAAAAGAAACCCCTTCCCAATTGTCTACCTTAACAAACCCCATACCCCTCACTATTGAATTTTCCCTGTTTTTGCATTTTCTTAATAAAGTTTATTTTGCACCCCACCAGTGCAGTAGTTGTCCCCCAAGATCCCCTACCTGCTGGAAGGGTCACACCCCAAACTCATCCCCAGCCCTGCCCCACCCCAGAGCCCACACCCCCAGTCAGAGCTTTCACCCCCTCACTGCACCCTGAACCCTCTACCCTAGCCCTGAGCCCCTCCAGCACCCCAAACAGCTCATCCCCAGTCCCAGCCAGAGCCCTCATCCCCCCCCACACTCCAACCCTCTACCCCCCCAACACCACAAACCCCTCATCTCCAGCCCCAGACAGAGCCCTCACGCACCCCTGCACCCCAACCCTCTGCTCTAGCCCTGAGCCCCTCCTACACCCCAAACACCTTATCCCCATCACAGACAGAGCCCTCATTCCACCGCACCCTAACTCTCTGCCCCAGCCGAGCCTCTCCAGCACCCCAAAACCCTCAGCCCCAGCCAGAGCCCTCACTCCCCACACTTCTACTCTCACCCTGAGCCCCTCCAACACCCCAAACTCCTCATTCCCAGCCCCAGACAGAGCCCTCACCCCCTACCCTCGCCCTGAGCCCCTCCCACACCCTAAACCCACCATCCCCAGCTCCAGCCAGCCAGAGCTGGTGCAAGGATGTTTCGCACCCTAGGCGAAACTTCCACCTTGCGCCCCCGCCCCGCCCTGAGGTGCCCCTGCAGCAGCTCCCCCCCTCCACTCTGAGGCACACCTCCCCACCGCAGCTCCCTCCCTCCACCCTGAGGCACCCCCCGCCCCAGCTCACCCCTGCTCCGCGCACGAGCACCCCAAGCACGCCATCGCTGCTTCACTTCTCCCACCTCCCAGGCTTGCGGCACCTAAGCTGATTGGTGCCACAAGCCTGGGAGGTGGGAAAAGTGATGCAGACACAGCGTGCTCAGGGAGGAGGTGAGGCAGGAGTGAGCTGGGGCGGGGAATTCCCCTGCGTGCCGCCCCCCCCTTACTTGCTGCAGGCGGCCCTCCCTGACCTCCCCTGCCTCAGCTCCCTCTGCCTAAATGCTGGTGGCAACCAGGGCAGCCGAAGATCCTGCCGCCACAGTCACTGCCGAAGAAAATGGCGAACCCAAATCCCAGTGCCCTAGGCGACCGCCTAGGTCGCCTAAATGGTTGCACCGGTCCTACAGCCAGAGCCCTCATCCCCCTGCACCTAACCATCTGCCCCAACCCTGAACCCCTTCCTGCATCATGAAGTCCTCATCCCCAGCCCCACCCCATCCCTCTGCCATAGCCCTGAGCCCCCTCCTGCACCCCAAACCTCTCATCCCCAGCCCCACCCCTGCACCCCCTCCCTCCCCTAAACTCCCTCCCAGAGCCTGCAACCCTTCCTCCACACCCCTCCTATCCCCAAACTCCCTCCCAGATCCTTGGGCAGATGGGAGGTGGAGTTTTGGGGGGCAGAGTTTGGGCAGGTTCTGGGCACCACCAAAATTTCTACAAACTTGCTGCCCATGTGTGGGGCCAGGGACAGGGCAGGCAGGCAGGCAGGGAGCCTGCCCTGGCCCCGGTGTGCGCCACTGCCACCCCGGAGCCTCTTTAGGTAAGCAGCACCAGGCTGGCACCCAAACCCCTCCTGCACCCCACCCCCCAACTCCCTGCCTGCACTTCACACCCCTCCTGCACCCCAACTCCCTGCCTTGAGCCCTCTCATGCACCCCACACCCCTCCAGCACCCCAACACCCTGCCCTGAGCCCCCTGCTGCACCCTGCACCCCTTCTGCATCCAACCCCATGCCCTGAGCACCCTCCTGCTGTCTGCACCCCTCCTGTACCCCTGTCCTGAGCCCCCTCCTGCACCCCAATCCATTCCCTGAGCCCCCTCATACATCCTGCACCCCTCCTCTGCCCCAATCCCTTGCCCGAGTGCCTTCCTGCACACTGCACCCCCGCCCACACCCCGCACTCCCTCATGCACCCCAACTCCCTGCTCCGGCCCTGCATACAATTTTCCCACCCAGATGTGGCCCTCGGCCCAAAAAGTTTGCCCACCCCGATCTAGTCCAATATCCTGTCTTCTAACGGTGGCCAATGACTAGGGTGACCAGACATCATGTTATTATTGGGACCATCCTGATATTAGCAGCTTTGTCTTGTATGTGCAACTATACCCACCACCCCTGAAAAAAAAAATCCCAAATTTTCACACTCACTATCTGTTCACTTTACAAATGACAGATTTTTCAGAGGGAATGAACAGAACAGGGCAATTATTAAGTGATCCATCCCTTATTGTCCATTCCCAGCCTCTGGCAGTCAGAGAGTTAGGGATGCCCAGAGCAGAGGGTGGCATCTCTAACCATTTTGGCTAAAAAGCCGTCAATGGACCTGTTCTCCACTAACTTATCTAATTATTTTTTTAACCCAGTTTTACTTTTGGCCTTCACAACAAATGAGTTCCACAGGCTGACTGTGCGTTGTATGAAGAAATACTTCCTTTTGTTTGTTTTAAACCTGCTGCCTATTAATTTCATTGGGTGACCTCTGGTGCTTGTGTTATGTGAAGGGGTAAATAACATTTCCCTATTCACTTTCTCCACACCTTTCATGATTTTATAGACCTCTATCATATACCACCACAGTCATCTCTTTTCCAAGCCGAATAGTCCCAGTTTTTAAAATCTCCTCTCATATGGAAGCAGTTCCATAGCCATAATCATTTTTGTTGCCCTTCTCTGTAATTTTTCCATTTCTAATGTATCTTTTTTGAGATGCGCAAGCAGAACTGCACGCAGTATTCATGGATTGATATAGTGGCATTTATACTATTTGCTGTTCTTATAGCCTATCCTTTTTACTAATGGTTCCTAACATTCGATTTGGGCTTTTGTGACTGCCACTACACATTAGAGGATCTTTTCAGGAGAATGATTGCACAATGACTCCAATTCTCTTTCTTGAATAGTAACAGCTAATTTAGACCCCATAATTTGTATGTGTAGTTGGAATTATGTTTGCAATGTGCATACTTTGCATTTTATCAACATGAAATTTCATCTGCCATTTTTATTGCCCAGTCACCCAGATTTGATTGAGATCCCTTTATAACTTTTGCAGTCTGCTTTGGACTTAACTATCTTGTATTGTTTGCAACTTTGCTACCTCAATTGTTTTACCCCTTTCTCCAGATAATTGTTATCTATGTTGAACAAGCACTGCGTCCAGTACAGATCATTGGGAGCCCATGAATTTACCTCTTTTTTACTGACCATTTATTCCTACCCTTGTTCCTGTCTGTTAACAAGAACTTTTTTCTATTCTGACTGGTGTACTTTTGCTTAAGAGCTTTAGTGAGGGACCCTGTCAAAAGGCTTTCTGAAAGTCCAAGTACATTATATCCGGCCCCCCCCAGGATCACCTCAGTCCACAGCTTGCGTGATACCCTCAAAAAATGTAACAGCATGCGGATGCAGACATGATTCCCCTGTACTTTTACAAGAGCCATGCTTGACCTAAAATATCATTTTATCTATGTGGTTGATAAAAAAAAAAAAAAAAAAAAATATAATTTTTGTTTCTTATAGTTCAACAAATTTGCTGGTATGGAAGGTTAGGTTTAGCAACCTGATATTGCCAGGATTGCCTCTGGAGTCTTTTAAAACATGCATTACGTTAGCTATCTCCACTCATCTGGAACAGAGTGATTAAGTGATAGGTGACATACACAGTTAGTAGTTTCTGTTGTTCACTAAGGATAATCCTAAGTAACTTAAAAGGAAAACGGCAATAAGGATATACAGTCTCCCCGTTTAGGCCTCAGATGAGAGAACCTCTTCCATGTTTAAACTCTAATTGACCTAACACGGCCAATAAATAGAAAAGGCCAGTCGCACATCCCTATCAGTTGCATACAGCTCATACGGTCTAAGCAGAATAATGAGCACTGTGCACCTTCACAAAGAAGGACAAGATAACTTGCAGAAGGAAAAACTTACTAATGAGCTGCCACGGCCAAGATTACTTAATGCAACCTGCGCTTACGTAACTGCTTACAGGGGGAGAAGGAGGAAGGGAGGGAAGACAAAGAAGGGTGTGAAGAAAAGAATGCTGGCAAGCGGACAGAAGAGGAGGAGAAATGGGGCTGGCTTGTCAGCGAGAAAAAGTTTCTCCATGGATATAAAGGCAACAGACTGGCCTTGTTTTAGGTTGTGTGGATTTGAGGCATGTCAAGTACTCCATGACACTTTGAGCATCTCAAATAAAACCTGCTTTGCTTCGCTACCTGGTAGTGTTTCATGGCGTGGGCACACCGGGAAGACGGACCCCATGCTGTCTGCCTCCCCCGGTGCACTTTGTGCCAGCAACAGTCTCTGCAGTTCATATTTCAGTCCTTCAGAACCTGCTTGGGTGAATACAACTGTCTGAGACGTCTACTGTTTAATTATCAATTTGTTCTAAAACCTCGCTCTATGATACCTCAATCCGGGACCATTCCCAAGACCTGTACCTAAAAACGAGGTGGCCAGGTGAGAGAATTCCACTCATATCCTCTGCAGTGAAGATCTAGTTGTCAAGGTCATTGTTTCCTCCAGTTTGAACTTTAGCGTCCAAAATGGGGACCTCATGACCGCTCTCAGCTTAATTCCTAGTTATTGATCTGATAGACAATGCCACCCACCGCCAAAATATAGGTTTGGCACACGTTATGTTGCCGGCAAAACCCTTTCCTGGGAAAAAGCCAAAGACCCAACCCCTTGCGGCTAAAAAAGAGAAAAAACATCCCCCCTGCTTTTCCCTCCAGACTCTCCCCTGCCCTAGTACCCTGAAGAGGTTAACACCGCATCCAAACTCCTTCGAATCTTAAACAGAGAGGAATAACCTCTCCCTCCCTCCTTTCCGCACACATCCTGGTCGAGTTTCAATCAGGTTCTGTAAAAAAGAAAGCTTTAATTAAGATAAAAATAAAAATTTTCTCCTGTAAAATCAGGATGAAAATGTTATTACACGCGATTCACATTCATAAGCCTTGGAGGTCTCTCCCCCCTACCTGAGATCAATAGTTACAGCACAGAGGTGAATCTTCCAGCAAGACATATTCACACATTAAGAAAACAAGATCAAGACTAACTGCCTGTTTGAGCTAGTACTGTACTATTTGAACATGGAAAGACTGTTCAGAAGGATTGGAGAAGAGCCTGGTGGCACATCTGGTCCTCTTAGCCCCAAGAGTGAACAATGAACAAAACAAACAGCACAAACAAAGACTTCCCTCCACCAAGATTTGAAAGTATCTTGTCCCGCCGTTGGTCCTCTGGTCAGGTGTCAGCCAGGTTCACTGAGCTTCTTAACCCTTTACAGGTAAAAGAGACATTAACCCTTAACCATCTGTTTATGACATCAGTGCAAAGAATTCATTTAGCTTTTCCACAATGGCCTTGTCTTCCAGGAGTGCTCCTTTAGCATGTTGATTGTCCAGTGGCCCCACTGTCTGTCTGGCAGGCTTTCTGTTTCTGGTGTACTTAAACACAAGTTTGCTATTAGTTTTTGTATCTTTTCATAGTTGCTCTTCAGATTCTTTCTTGGCCGGCCCAATTACACTTTTACACTTGACTTGCCTGAATTTGTGTTCCTTTCTATTTTCCTGAGTAGGATTTGACTTCCAGTTATTAAAGAACGTCTTTTTGCCTCTGACTGCCTTTTACTCTGCTGTATAGCCATGGTGGCATTTTTTGTGATCTTCCTGTTTTTTTCTTTTTTTTTTTTAGTTATTATTTTTGGGGGGTTTTTATTTGGCATGTACATTTAGTTTGAGCCTCATTTATGGTGATTTTAAATAGTGTCCATGTAGTTTGCAGGCATTTCACCCTTGTGACTGTTCTGTTTAGCTTCTGTTTAATTAGCTTTTTCATTTTTGCGTAGTTTTCCTTTTTGAAGTTAAATGCTACTGTGGTGGGTTTCTTTGGCAGTCATTAAGGGTGTCTAGAAATTTTATCTCTGCATCCTCTCCTGAAGTGACAAATACCCAGTCAATATGAGGATAGTTAAAGTCCCCATTTATTGTTGCATTTTCTGCCTTTGTAGCCTCTCTAATCTCTGTGAGCTTTTCACAATCACCATCATCATCCAGGGCAGGTAGTTGGTACATTCCTGCCACTATACTCTTATTATTTAAGCATGGAATTTCTAGTCATAGAGATTCTATGGCACAGTTTGGTTTAAGATTTTTACTATAGTTGATTCTATGCTTTCTTTCACATATAGTTGCACTCCCCCAGAGCACCCGACTCTGTCATTTCTATATATATTTTTACTCTAGTACTACCGTGTCCCATTGATTATCCTTATTCCACCAATTTTCCATGATATCTATTATATCAATAGTCTAATTTAACGTCAGGCAATCTAGTTCACCATCTTAGTATTTAGACTTCTAACGTTTGTATACAAGCACTTGGACACTTCTGTAAATATTCAGTTCATTGTCTTCATATGTTAGATTAAAATGGGACTCTTTTACATTGGACTGTTCCTCACTAGCTCCTTACCTATACTTTGCTACTTTTTTTTCCAATCCTATTTCATGTCAAATTTTGCAGACATCTAATGCAGCCTCTTTCACGGTGTTCTGTGTGGAAGAACTTTCTGTCCTCTCCTTTCCCGCAAAGAGGGATCCAGTGTGCAGTGGAGATTGAGAAAAGCCTTCCAGAGGAAGGTGAAAAACTTGTAGTTGGAATAAAAGTACTGGGCTGTGGTGATGGGTAGAGGAAGCAAATCTAATCTATAAATAGACTTGGAAGGATTAGATTTTTTTTTTAATCAATAAATGTCAATGTTATCATACATACACAAACCACTGAAAACATGTTCCCACAATAATAATCTAAATTTACAGACAGACAAAGTAAGAAAAATTCTGCATTGGAAATTATTGGAGTTTGATTTAAGGATGTTTACTTCGTATATTTTGACATGTGATGTTGACAATTTGTTTTAAATTATTATAAAGCATTAACTTATTGAATCTCAGTGTCTGTTGTCATTAAATAATTATTGTCTGCCCCAAATGCCATGATTTCCTATAACTGAAATTTTAAACTGATGATCTTTAAAAAATGCTTCAAAATAAACATAAAAAATTAATTTTGCCAAACCTATCTATAAATAATCTTGTTCTAAATACCTGATTTCATGTGGAATTTTTGAAGTTTTCAACTGAACAAAAATACAACATTTTAAAAAATGTTGAAGAATGGTGGTGTAATGAATAACCTGTGTGGATCACTACTGCCCAAAGTGGATGGTATCATAACTGATCAGTGACGTGTCCTAGACTTGGTACTGCGACAGTAGATTCCCCTTTACCTTAGATTGCCAGATTGATTGATTTGATTGATTTTAAGACAGGATGGATCATTATCCTATCACTGCTGTTAATATGAGATTCTGAGTAGCTTCAAATGCATACATGTACAGTATGTTGGTAAGTTAATAGGCTGACATGCCCCTAGTGAAGTCAAAAACATTTCTTCTTCTATTCTCATGAGTCTTATGTTGTTTACTGGGAACAGCTACTAGAGAGAAAGGAAGGAGATACAAAGAAATGGGCATTAAGTTGAAAGGAAAATGATTATAGTGGATGTGATATCCAATCAACTCAAGGCTAATATTTTCTGCTGAAGGCACTTAATTTGCTAGTGAAGTGCTGGGATAAGGAACCATTGTGCTCCCAGAATTGTCAAAACAAATGTAAGATTCTCAGGCTGGCATTGAAACTGACTGATCCCTTTGCAGAAAGCTGGGCTAAGGCAATCATGCTCAATGTCACTGTGTCTTCTCATGTATAACTTTGTTCATTTCGTTCTACATACAGGAATCCAGAATTCCTGTGCAAGGGTGAGGCCTTTCAGCTAACAATACAACAGCTGTGAATCAAACCAAAACACACGCTGAATTAAAATACTGTATCTTCAACTAACAAGAGATGACTGTTAAGGAATTGGTATATAAGCTATAATTAAGAAATTAACAAGTTCTATTAAATGAGTTTAATTTAGTTAAATAATAGAATCTAGAAATTAAATCAAGCTCTGCATGTGTTTACTTGTATATCATGCCTGTTGGGAGATCACTAATACCTCATTATATTGAGAGCAGAGGTGCCAAGATAGGGTAAATGACCTCTCAGATGCCACATGACACAACCATTAACTACTAATGATTTAGAAGGAGAATTCATGTCCAAACACTGATATGTTCAGGGCTACCCAGGGGAAAATGACACAACTGCTAGTAAACGAAGAAGCATGTAACCAAAGATGTGCAGGGAACAATTATGTTGTATGGAGGTATCACAGTACTTAATCCTAAATGCACTTTAATCATAGTATCCAGATACTCTGCAACTGGATGCCTTAGGGTATGTCTATACTACCAAATTAAATCTATTTTATAGAAGTCAATCTTTAGAAATCGATTTTATACAGTCGATTGTGTATGTCCCCACTAAGCACATTAAGTCGGCGGAGTGCATCCTCACTACCTGTTACTAGCAGCGACTTATGGAGCGGTGTACAGTGAGTAGCTATCCCACAGTTCCTGCATTCTCTGCTGCCCATTGGAATTCTGGGTTAAGCTTCCAATGCCTGATGGGGCAAAAACATTGTCACAGGTGGGCCCATGTTGTCAGTCGCCCCTCCCTCCATGAAAGCAATGGCTGTCAATCGTTTCGTGCCTTTTTCCTGGGTTACCCATGCAGACGCAAGCATGGAGCCCACTCAGCTCACCGTCACACACTTTAAAAGCTCGCTGGTGCTGTTTGCTGACTAGGTCAGACTTCTGTGCAACCAACATTCCCACTGTTATTGCAGCTTGCTGTGTGCTCTATAATATCTGTGAGAGAAAGGGGGAGACGTTTATGGTGGGGTGGGAGGTTGAGGCAAATCGCCTGGCATCCGATTTTGAGCAGCCAGACACCAGGGCAATTAGAAGAGCACAGCAAGGCGTGCTGCGCATCAGCGAGGCTTTGAAAACCAGTTTCATGACTGGCCAGGCTAAGGTGTGACAGTTGTGTGTGTTTCTTCTTGATGCAAACCTGCCCCCTTTGTTGATTTTAATGCCCTGTAAGCCAACCACCCTCCCCCCCTTCAAAATAAAGTAACTATTGTTTTGAAACCATGCATTCTTTCTTTGTTAATTAAAAAAAAAAAAAAAGATAAAGGACAAAGTAGCCCGGGTGGGGTGGGGGAGGAGGGAAGATCACGGCCACATTGCTTATTGTAGCCACACTAAAAATCAAACTGTTTGAATGACAGCCTTCTGTTGCTTGGGCCATCTTCTGGACTGGAGTGGCTAGGTGCCCAGAGGCTCCTCCCCTGCCACATTCTTGGGCATCTGGGTGAGGTGGCTATGGAACATGGGGAGGAGGGTAGGTGGTTATGCAGCGGAGATCTGTGCTCTTGCTGGCTTTCCTCAGCATTGGATCCTGCCTCTGCTCTTTGCGCTCACTTAATTCTTTCCTGGCCTCTGCCACTGAATGCATTAAGATGTGTCCTATCAGTGCGAGAGAACTGCATGAACTCGGAAAACATGTCATTGCGAGTGCATTTTTTTCGCCTTCTAATCTGCGATAACCTCAGTGACGGAGATGATAAGGGGGAGTGTAGAAACATTGTATGCTCTATAATTCTAGGGGGACTGCATGGTCACCTGCACTGCTGAGTACTGCTGAGTTCACCATGCTGACCAAACAGGAAATTGAATTCAAAAGTTCCCAGAGCTTTTCCTGTGTACTGGAACAAATGAGTTCAGGACCCAAATACAGAGCTCCTATTCTGGTAACATCACTACGATGGGAAAGGCATCTTCTCTGTTTAATCTTTTCTTGAAGTGGGCAACCCAGTTCAGGGAATTCATTTCAACCTGGTATAAGTAGTCTGCATCCAAATTGTAGCTGGATATGTTCTGTTTGGAGGAATTCACCCATCATGCTATAGCTTGAATTGCAACAGCTGTGGAATTCCAGCAGCTATGCTGAACAGGGGCAGCTCATTTCTGTTGGGACATGTTATTACATGACTCCAGTAGTTCTGGAGGCAGGCAGTAGGCCACAATACAGCTTCCAAGCAAAACAGTTACTATAAGTTATGGCATTTTTAAGGTATAAGCACTGTACTAAATCTGGTTAATGTGTGCTAGAGTGTTCAATACTGCAAATCACTGGTGACTGGATGTCCCAGGGGACTGGAGCCTTTTCCCTACAGATCAGCACTTTAAATCCAGCCCAGATCAGTTCAAATCTAGCCCAGTTCAGCTGATGGGTATTCACTGGTCATGTGTAACATGCTGATGCTCTCAAGCTAGTTCATATCAGAAAACACTGCCCACCAGTCCCAGTCATCAGATAGGCTTGCTCCATTGGCCAGCATTAAATTCAGTGGGAAAAAGATGTTTGTTTTTTTTTTGAGAGGTGAGTGAATGCAGCAGCCTTTATTCAAGGTAAAATTGTCCTGTTTTTAAGGGCAAATACTGTATAATATGTTCAAACACGTTTATGTAACAATAGCACCTAGAGGCCTCCATCAAGATCAAGTCCTTCTTGTTCTAAGTATTATACAAACACACAAAGAGTTTAAAATCTAAATTGATAGAGGGGAAACTGAAGCACAGAGAGGGGCAGGGACTTGCCTAGGGTCACACAGAAGGTCAGTGACAATGCCAGAAACAGAACCCAGGTCTCCTGACTCGAAGTCATTATCTGCAGGACCATGCTGCCTCTCAATAGACCATATATAATATATACACATCCTATTCTATCCTATCAGTTCCTTACTAACAAAATGTATGTGTTAATCTATACAGCTTTTTAAAAAAATAATGCTGTGTGTATGCTAATAACCCACTATGTGTTTGTTGTAAAATGTTTGGCCAATTTTAAATAAGGCTGCTTAGCAAGACTGGCAAAAAAAAAATATTTATGGAGGCTAGCTTTATGTCATAAATGAGATTAAGTAGCAAAGTGGAGTGGGATTTCTGTTCTGACTGGCCTGAAATAACACTAGAAATTCATGATGGCAATCTTGATGCCAACAATCAAATGTTCTAATGGGAGCAATGACTTACATTTTTGAGCCAGTCCCATGATTTGAGATGGCTTTGCCAATACCTGCTTAAATCCCTGTTCTCATGATCCCAGATGTGGGTTAAAGGCAAGGGCGTGTTCTCCATTTTTAATATCCTTTTTGTAATTTTCCAGGTGCCTTCACTTGCATCCCTCTGATATTTCCCTTAAGGACATTCCTGAGATATATCTCTGCAATGAGACCCCGATGGAAGTGGCTGCTAAATGTACATCTCAGATGTTTTGGAATGTTTGCTAAAACAGTTACCAAAAACAGAATGGAACAACTTCTCCAGCTGGGATTTTTTTTTACTCCCTATCATACAAGCTGCAGCAATAATATTTGGTAATAAAGTGTGACAATCTTATAAGAGCATCCCCTGTCCCAGAAGGATTTCCTGGATATAACGGACCCCTGGCATTTTTTCTTTTAGACCATGCTGGTTCTCCCCTTCCCTGTAACCCACACACATAGCTCCCGGGGGACCTGTATTGTGAATTCTGACCCTGCTGACTTGACTTGACTTGGATCCTCCCCCAGAACAGGAAAAACCACAAAGAGTTTAATTCAGTTTCACTAGTATTAATAAATTTTGAAAAGGAGGTAAAAAAATACAGAATGGCTTTGCTTCTGTGCTCAAAGCTGAACACAACAAAGAATCCCTATGGGATTTTAGACTAAACAGCTTCCAAGAATTCAGTAAAGTTTTGGAATCAACACGTCTGACTAGACCCTCAAATGGATATGCTATCAGACAGCCTATAGACTAGTCCTTGTACTATAGGTCCTCTTGTATAATCACCTTCTACAGTAAGGACTAATCCATGCAGGGTTTGTAGTGGTTATTGCCAGGGCATAGAATATAGACACAAAGAGGTTACTAGGCTGAAATGCCCTCCTGCAGCTCCTGTCTTTCAGAAAGGCCAGAATAAGGGCAGCCACACTCCTCCTGCTGCTTGCAGGCATTCTGGCATGCTTTGGGGGCAGTGCTACCCACAGTTTGGCCTGTAATGTCAAATTTGGAGGGAAAAAAACTTGGGTGGCTCATGCGTGCATTTTCACTCAAATTGTAATAAGCACATTTCTCATTTTCATACCATTGCATTACTTCTAACTGCCAGAGCTTCAGATGATCCAACTAGGGACCTAATCTGCACTCAAGTTAAGCTCAGTGGAGTAGTAACTGTGTCTTACTCTTTATATGTTTGGATTTTTACAAACGGTACTAAAAGAGAGCCCATCCAAAACTCTGGCCACCCTTAACAATATACCAAATAATTAAAACAGACATATCAATTCCCCCTAGACCAAATCAAATAATACAGTAACAAAACTGCAGAAACAAATCAACTTCCCACAACATGTATTTGCACAGCACATAGCAGTGATGTTACTGTAATACAATGAAGCTAGTTAGAAATGAGTCAAAATCAGATCCTTGAGAATAAAATACTTTGTTTTGCAGGGTTGTGATGAGGTGTGCGCCCCACACTGACCCTGCAAGAGCTGAGCTGGAGAAGGTGGGCCCAATCAGCTAATTAGTCTGCAAGCAGAGGGAGCTTTAGGATGGAGGCAGTTAATTAGAGAGAAGCTTACCTGCAAGAGACAGGCAGGGCTTCTATAAACAGAAGGAAAATGGAAACAGAATGGGTAGCAGAGAGAAGGTTGTAGTTACTCCCTGGGAAGAGGGAGGAGTGTTTGAGGGGTAGCAGAGACAAGTTGTCCAAAGTTACTTCCTGGGAGGAGGGAGTAAAGAGACTGGAAATCCAGAGGAGTGGGGACGATCAGAGGTTTTTAAGGTCAGGCTTGACAAAGCCCTGGCTGTGATGATCTGGTTGGGGTTGGTCCTGCTTTAAGCAGGGGCTTGGACTAGATGACCTTCTGAGGTCTCTTCCAACCCTAATCTTCTCTGATTCAGCCCAGGGAAAGGCAGCAGGGTACAGTGAATGGACTTTAACTTCTGTGTAGAGGGTCCATGAGCCAAAAACCAGAATAGAATGTAGGCCCAGGTTCCCCTGCCAGCCACTGTAGGAGCAGGGCCAGCTTTAGGAAGTGTGGGGCCAGATTCGAATAGTTTCCACAGTGCCCTGGAAGGGATGACTCACCCGGCGGTGCTCTGAGTCTTTGGTGGCACTGAAGGACCTGCCACTGAAATGCTGCTGAAAACCCAGAGCACAGCCAGGTGAGTAAAAATTAAAAGGGCACAGGGCCGGAATCAGCCTAAAGCCAGCCCTGTGTAGGAGAGGTAGTATGAGACAGTGAAGCTGAAGATTGCCTGAGAGTGCTGGAGAGCAGGAACTGTGGTACATTCCCTCCAGAAGAGGTATCTCAATAATGACCTGGCCAGAGGGCTGAGTCATGAAGAGGACAAGCTGTAGTTCCTGACAGCCAGAGAGGAACTACTGGGGTGTAACTGCTGGGAGGGGAGTTGGTCTGACTGAGCTAATCCTCAGAACTACCAGAAGCTGGTGCCATTCAGCAGTAAGTAGAGCAACCTGTCATGTGACTTGTATTCAGATCAAATCTGCTCCTGCTGGGCTGGTCCTGTAACCAGGGCCAGTGCAACCATTTAGGCGAACTAGGCGATTGCCTAGGGTGCCAAGATTTGGGGGCGCCAAAAAGTGGTGCCCCCAAAATTTTTTTTAAATGGTTGCAGCCGCTGCTGCTGGAGGGGCTGAGCTGCCGGCAGCAGCAGCTGCCTGCCGCCAGCAGCCCAAGGTGTCCCCCGGGTCAGGGCACCGCCGGTCAGCACGCCCCGGGGTCAGCGAGCCGGCCGCGCAGGCCAGCAGCCCGGGCGCCCCCGGCCCCCGGGGTCAGCGAGCCGCCGCCGCAGCCCGGCAGCCCAGGGCGCCCCCCGGCCCCGGGGTCAGCAAGCCGCGAGACCCGTGCGCGGGGCAGCAAAATGTCCTGGTGCCTAGGGTGCCAGAAACCCTAGCGCTGGTCCTGCCTGTAACAGATTCTGAACCACATAGAGCCAGAAAAAAGGTCAGGCTCCAATTCAGCTGTGTGGCTCAACAATCATGAGATTCTAGCATCATCACTTCTTATGTGGATTTGGCTGTGAACATAAGCATCACACCTGATATGAAGCTGAGTCAACTGCCTCAGCCCAATCCTACTATAGGAATGCAGTGCTTATAATGTACACAGTCCTGCTCCCCTATTGCTGTGCCTGTAGTTAATATAGGGGAAAAGAGCAAGCATAGCCCCCCACCCTTGCATGTTAGTCTGGCAGCTTTGGGCAGCACTATACTCCTTTCAACAATGCATTTTAAAGCTAAATGCTAACAATGGCTTTATTTTTAGTGATCTTGTATGTCCTTCCCTCTGTCTGTAAATACTGTACACTGTCTCTTTAAATCAGCTAGACACTCAATTACATGATGTCCTGCCATTGACTTGTGTAACATGATCTTAATCTTGTGTTTCAAACATTTCCTGATGTACATGTGCAGCTTTAGAAAGTGCTCTGTTAACTACTGTAGGAGTGAACAGGGCTTCTCTATTATTAAATCAGCAAGACAGCAAAACACATTAACAAACAGTAGATATCCTGAATAGTAGCCCAGACCAGATCTTATTTAAATTGGACTTTATAGCCAGACATGGGAAACATAAGGAGGGCTTTTGCTGATGGAAAAGTGGCAGCTCACACTGGGAGATGCTAGAATTTCAGATGCTAGCAGAGCTATTAGATTCTAAAGCTAGTGTTCTGGTCTGAGGGTGTGGCCATGCAATTCAGTAGCAGCACAGGCCAAGTTTCCCAGCAGTCTTAGTGTACTGAAAGGCCCTTTGTGCTCATGGCATTCAAGCCAAATGTCAGTCTGCCCATCTTGGTGAGTTCCCCTTCCTTTCTTCCCTAGTGAGATTTTAGGAGAGGAGGGGTGGCTGATGGTATATTGTTATGGAGTCTGTTGGTTGTGTACACAGCTTTCAAAACTAACTGCATTAATGGGAAACTGATAGAAGATAGACAAGGGGCCTGCTGCTCACTTGTGTGTTGTCTGGAAGAGCAGAAGAATGAAGGTGGGAGGAGTGCGGGCAGAGAGAGAGACTGCAGTGACAGTGCATTGGTAATAGAGTGATCAGATGTCCCGATTTTATAGGGACAGTCCTGATTTTGGGGTTTTTTTCTTATAGGCTCCTATTACCCCATCTCGTGTCCTGATTTTTTCACATTTGCTGTCTGTTCACCCTAATGGGTAATCTAATTAAGTCATAAGCATTTCCTACTGGCTGAGCATCATTAATCCTGATATTGGATCCTGCCTGTCAGTGACACTGTCTTTCAGATCTGGACCCATCTTACCACTGACATTTGCCATTTGCAGTCCAAGCTGGTGCTGGATTTACCAGTTATGTCAACCCATACATGAGGGGAAGATTTTAATTGGTTCTTGCAATGGCTCAGGGTCATAATCTAGCTCAGTGGTTTGAGTATTGGCTTGCTAAACCCAGGGCTGCAAATTAAGTCCTTGAGGGGGACATTTAGGGGTCTGGGGGGAATGTCAGGGACAGTACTTGGTCCTGCTAGTGAAGGCAGGGGACTGGACTTGATGACCTTTCAAGGTCCCTTCCAGTTCTGTGAGATAGTTAAAAATGCTATTACTCCTCATGTAAAAATATCCCTGTCTTGTTAATATTTCTTTTTTTTCCTCCTAAACCACTTTACCCAAAACAAAAGACAGTGACTATAAAAGGGATTTTTAAAATATCCCCTTAATCCATTCTATGTACTGTGCATGTAATCTCTACCAATGACTAGCCTAATGGGTCCAATTCATCCCTGGTATAACTCCACTTCTGTGATAGGGCTACACTATGGATGAAATTGGCCCAGTATATTTGGCCTATAATCTTACAAGCTTATGCTGAGATCTTGTAGGCTAAACATGGTCTGGCCAGCTTGCTGCTTAGATGGGTGACCTCTAGGGAAAGCTAGTGTTTGCAAGAAGTGTTGCTGGTAATTCAGTAAAAAGTGCACTTTCTAGTAAATCATTGTTGACTCCACTGCACTAGCTGTGTCACTATGCTGCTGGATGCCGAGTTTTATTCTCTGCACCTCCCCACCCCCACGGTCCCAGATAAAGATGCAAGACTGTGGGCCTTAATGTTTGTGGTCACTAAATAGTCCTTGGCATTCTTTGCAAGAGTGGGGAGTCCTGGCCGAATTCCAGTGTGGATCATTGTTTTCTGTTTATCTTAATCCTCCTGCACTTTCAGTAGCATTGATTCTTCTTTGCTGTCCTAAACACCTATTTTATGTTGCTGCATTTCACCTGAAGAGCTGGATGTGCTTCAGAGGTAAGCAAAGGGATCCGAATATAGATTGGTACACACATAGTCAGTTAGGATTCAATTGTGCAAGGAGCTGAGAGCTCTGGCCCTGATCCAGTAAAATGATTAAGCATATGCCTTACTTTGAACACAAGTAGTCTCACAGACTTCAATAGAACTAGGTACAGTACATGCTTTAAATTAACTAGGTGTTTCAGTAGATCAGGGCCAGAATGCTCAGCACCTAGCATGACTGAGCCCTGATTGAGATACTCAGTAAGGTAAAATGAAACATTTTGCATACCATCTGGATGAAAGGTTTTATGTAAATTTAATGTCCTGGTCAGAATCCTAGATCCCTGATTGACCTGTTAGAAGTGTAATATTGTACACTCAGCAACAGAGATAATCAGATCTCAATTTGTTAGGGTTATAAAAGGAGAAATTATCAGCTTTATTCTTTTTTTAATGGACAATTGTTATTGCAGTTGGGATCATAGCTGTCCATATGGGGTCCTCAACCATCCTCCTTCCCAGCATTTCAGGATGGTTTGGAATTACGATATGATCATTTCTTCACCGGAGGTCAGATCATGAAGTCTTTACTCAGGCAAAGCCCTCACTGAAGTCAGTGGGAGGTTTGCCTGATTGAGAGGTTTGCCCAAAGGTTGGATCCCAATAGAATTAATGCAGGGGCTGAGAGTCAGGGGACTCTGTCTGTGCTAAGCTTTAGAAATTCCTGAGGTTTTTTTCCCCCCAATTAATATTCCGTGATAATCTGTTTCCCCCCACCTTGTATTGAATGTGAACTGCTTTTCTATCTCATGTTACATCTGTACCATCCTTCCTCTAAAGTTATGAGTGTGGTATAGCACTGAGTGTTTCAACAATATAAATACATATACTCCCATGCGCACACACAGAGAGGCTTTCATTATGTATTTCTCATGACCTGGTGCTAAGGGAGAGTACACTAATTTTAGAAGTGTTAAAACAGAGACTTGAAATGAGACTACAATATAAAATCCTCATGGGCCAGATCCTGAACTGGCCTAAATTACTGTAGCTCCAATTTACACTAGCTGAGGATTTAACTCCTATATATGCATGTGTAACAAGCAACCTTATGTTATCTGCTTCTAAATTGCATGATTTATTTCACTATCCAGACATTGATTTGCCTTGTGTAATTTATTTGTCAAAATCTCTGCTAATGGACACTTGGAGGTAACTTTATATCTATTGATCTGGTCATTCATTTATTGATTATCCACTGTTTTGTCAAACGAGCCTCTCTGATCACTTGTCTTCATTATACTTTGAATTTCGGGAGCAGCTTGTGTACTTTACACACTGCCCATTATGCTAATGAGAATTATTGATATGATAATTGTCTAGGTCGTGAGCTCAGGAACTGAAGATGACATAATCAACTTGCATGTCTTCAAGTTGTCTATTATGAGTATTCTGGAATAATTAGCAGTAAATATTGACATGTTGGTAGCGGTAGATAATTAAATTAATTCACATAAAAGAACCAGAGACACTTTTGGAATAAAATAACACTCCAATACTCTGGCTTTCTGACTAGTCCCTCCAGAAAAGAGAGAGACTCTGAAGATCAGTGTAAAAAGCACTGACTCAGGGGAGGACTATACAAATATACAACCAAAGAGAGATTATAGCTAGAAAATTTTAGCCACTATTTCTTTCATATATTTCCCCCAGAGAACAATTATGGGGGAGCAGAGGCCTAATGCTTCCCCCTACACTGACCACATGGGATGGGCACCCCTTCTCCTGGTGAGCAATCTAGGGTCCTCATCCTTCAAATGCACATGTGCCTCGCTTTGCTACCATGAGTACTTATTCTGAAGTCAGTGGGACTGTTCCTGGTAGTAAAGTTGTGTTTGCAGCTGAGGTCACCAGCTGTCCTTTGTAGGGAATGCCTAGGGGTGGGAGGGGCATTTGGGCAGGAAAGGGGACAATGAGGGAACTGGGGAAACTGCCTGAAGGATTGTTATAATACAGTTTAAAAAATAAAATGAGCTAAATAGAGAAAAAAATTAGGATAACTATTTTTTCCAAGCCAAAGGCAAGGATTATATTAAAGAACAACCACCAAGATTTAAAACGAAGGACAAATATATGGAACAGGCTAATCTAAATATAAAATGGCAAGGTTTAAATAATAAGGGCAGGCCCTAATCCTGCAATTGTATCTGCCACTGCAGTCTCTGTCACTCTGCAGAGCTCCATTGACTTCAGGGTGGGTTTATACTGGGGGGACTGAGGTGAGAATCTGGCCCTATAGCTCTGATTTTGGGTTGTGTTCTGACTCATTTACAGCAAAAGCAGCTAAAACCCTGAGCTGGGAATTCCCCAGAACTGGGTCCTGAGAGGCTGTTCCCTGGGAGGTGTAGGGCTGGCACATGTCTGGTAGGGGGCATGTTGGGAGGGGGAAAGGGAGGGGTGTGTATGGGAGATGGATGGAGCACTTGGCACTCCAGCTATTCTGGGTCAGCAGGCTGGCTAGTAGAAGGCTGTTGGAAGTTGCTGTAAGTTAATATAGTTCTAGGTGAAGGGGGAAAAGGTAAAGATGCCTTTGCCCTTCCTCCTAGGCTAAAGCTACTGAGAGGTGCAGCTCTGAACTGGGCCCTATGTGTTTAATACGGGCAGACCATGAATAACTCAGTTATTATAATTCCCTATTAATATGTGAGGGGTGCACATGCTGAGGGCAAGGCTGATGGTTTAAGACACTTCCCCCATTGTTGGTCTATGTATCAGCATCTGCTCCTGGTGGCGTTGTACTGGAGGTAATTGCCATGCCTCCAGCGGTGCTGGTGGAGCCCTAAACTGAGTGGCCTCTGCTATGCCTGTTAACAGTGGAGCATCAGCTTCCTGGCATGGGCCTGGATCTGCTGCATTGTGGGAGGGTGGCATAGCTGAGATTGCAAGGCACAAGGAAGGGAGAGGGATGGCTCATCGTGCCCTCCTGTCTGTGCAGGGCCAGGTACACTAACATGCCAAAGACAGAGAGGTGTATGAGGGAGGTTGTTCTAACTAGCAGGGATGGAATGCAAACAGGGAAAGGGAAATGGAGGCTGACCATCAGGATCAGTTTCCTGACAGGGAGTTCTACTAGAGTGTGGAATAGTCTCCCAAGGGATAGGGGGAAGCCCCCTTGCTTGAGTCATTAAAAGTGAAGTAGACAAAGCACCAGATGATTTACTATGCTGTAGGGGACAACCCTGCATTGTCAGGAGGAGGGACATCTCTAATTTCTGAGTCACAAGCACTAACACAGTAAAATCATCTTTCACATTGAATGAGAGCTATATAGCAGAGGGCCACTTGCAGACAGCTGCTCTATGAGGAATAGAATTAGAAGGAAAGGGCCTGCTCCGGACACAGCACTAGAATATACTGAGATTCTAGCTGGTTATTTTTGAGCAAAAGAGCAAAAATTCCTGTGCTGCTTCTAAAATATTGACTCCAAAGTCTGGCAGAAGAGGAGGAGGATTTAACAAGACTAGCTTAGTTATACCTAGAGTAGGATCCCAGTTTTTGAAAGTTGGGTCCTTAATGGGACAGTTCTGCATCTGGATGCTTCTATGAGCACTTTTGCACACAAAGAAGGAACGTCTCTAGATACTATTCATAATATTAACTGCTTGCATTCATCAAGAACACAATGTAACTGTCTGAGGGATAGATTCCAGGAAGTCAAAAACAAAGAGATCTAGGTAGCAGGTTATATCCACTGGATAGAGGCCTGAGACTAAGTCTGGCTACTTCTATAGCATAATGAAAGACATCCCTTTGGGTGACCCCAGTTACTGTGGGCTCTGGAGCCCCTGGCACTTAAGGGACCGGTGAGGCTTTTCTCTTCAGAGGTTATTATGCGGCTCCTTGCATACAGGGGCGGCTCTATGTTTTTTGCTGCCCCAAGCACAGCAGTCAGGGAGCCTTCGGTGGCAGTTCTGCGGGTGATCGGCCAGTCCCGCATCTTCAGTGTACTCACCACCAAATTGCCGCTGAAGCAGTGGGACCGGCGGACCTCCCACAGAAACACTCTCAATGACCAGCATGCCGCCTTCCCCCCCCAGCTTACTGCCCCAGGCTGGTGCATAGGCGCTGATTCCGAGGCAGGAGCTACAGATGCTAACTTTCCAGTGTGCTGTGGGGTGCTCACTGCTTAACCTCCTGCTGTGCCCCAGGTCCTGCCACCACTCCATCCCTTCCCCTAAGGCCCCTGCCCCTTCCCCTGAGCCTGCCATGCCCTTACTTCTCCCCCCTCCCCACCAGAGCCTCCTGTGCACTTCGAAACAGCTGATTGTGGCAGGCCGGAGGCATGGGGAGGGAGGGGGAGGCACTGGGAGGGTGGGGGGAGAGAAGGGCGGGGGCTGCTCAGCTGACATCTTCAGTGGCTCTTTGGCAATGTTCATTAGTAATTCTGCTCCTTTCTCAGGTGTCAGCTTTGGCCATCCCCCTGCATATAAGTAGTGCAGGATGAAGTGGCTATAATGCTTTACAATCTCCCTTGTACATCCCAGTGTGTCATTTGATCACCATACATGTTGGATAGTGGATGGGAAGATTTGACTCTGTTTCTAAAGCTGAATAAAGTTGGAGTAAAGTTGAAGATTTTCTTCTAGCTTGCTGTAAGAACTACTTAAGGTATGGGCACACTTGAATTTCAAAGGCGCTGCCGCGGCTCTCGTGTGCCTCTAGAATGTGAGTGTGGTCAGAGCGCCAGTGCCCCCCGGGGGAGGCTTCCCCAGTGCTGCAACGTAACCACAATCCTCTAACGGGTTTTTTTTGTAAGCTTGCGCGCCTACTGATTACGCCTGACGGCTTTACAGCACTGTAGTCTTGCAACGCTGATGTCATAACACCAGTCTGGTTACAAGGTTTAATGTTTCTTTTTACTGTAAAGGTTAACAAATGGGAAACCCGAGCAGAACCTCCAGAAATCGGATTTTTAAAAGCTCAGGGAGGGAATTTTGGGTGTGTGTCCTTGTCTGTGTCTCTGTTGCTCTCGTCTCGGCTCTCGAGAGTGATCGCTCTTATAGGTCCAGGCTTAAAATCTTCTGTTTCTCAGTTGTAAGTTACAGAGTATACCCAGAACAATAGGAATTTTGTAATACTGTTTTTGGTATTTACATGTGCGTAGTTGTGTGGAATGTTAAATGTATTTCTTTTGAATAAGGGCTGTTATTCCTTTTTTTTTCTTTAAGCCATTTAATCCTGTATATTGTCACCAGCTTGATACAGAGACCAATTTTTATTCTTTTCTTTCTTGTCTGCTGGTTTATATGATAAGCTTTCTTTTCAGACCTGTTGGATTTTTTGCCTTGGGGGGCGCTCAAGGGGATTGGAAGCCTGCAGTCACCAGGGAATTGGTGAGGAGAGAAGACGGGGGGAAGGGAAATCTCTTTGTGGTAGAATTACTAAGGCTTAAATTTGTATAGGCCTCTGGGTGAGGGGGAGAACACTTGATCTCTCGGTGTTGTGTTCAGCGAAATCGAAGCACCGGGTAAATCTCCTAGTTGTCCACCGCAGGAGCGGGAGTATCGGAGGAGGTAAAGAGGGGGAAGGGAAGTGGGTTATTTCCCTTTGTTGTGAGACTCAGGGCATCTGAGTCTTGGGGTCCCCCAGGGAAGGTTTTGGGGAGACCAGAATGAGCCAGACACTGGAATTTCTGGCTGGTGGCAGCGCTATCAGATCTAAGCTGGTAATTAAGCTTGGAGGGTTCATGCAGCCACCCAGATTTTGGACGCTAGGGTTCAGAATTGGGACTTATGCTTATGACAGCTCAGGGGGGTGTTTTTTCACACCCCTGAGCCGAAAGTTGCAGCGCTGTAAAGTGCCAGTGTAGCCATACCCTCAGATCAAAACTTTAGACAGCCATAATGATGAGGAATTCTAATGGGTAGATGGATACATGCCAATATGCTAATGTTCGTGTTTAACTTAATGAATGCTAATGATTAAGATGATTTTATAGATGTTTTTGGGACCTACATTTACCATTTTGCCATGATATATTAAAAACAAGATTATTATTATTTTGAATGCATCACAAAGCTGTTACTAAGCACAGTGCCAAACTTGCTGACTTGTCTAAGTGGCAGCTAGTCATTTATAAAGCACTGCAGTATATTATTACAAGTTTTTGTCCTTAATTAACATAACCCTGAATTTTCATTTCCATCAGTCCTGCCAGCAGGCCTGATGCCTGAGCTCATATAAATGACCAGAATTATTTTGTTTTTTCCAGAATACTGCCTCCCAAGTGAAGCCAGAAGGTTTAGATTGTATTTGGAGACATTAGTAGATTTTTTTTTTTCTCCTGCATATCAAACCAGTCTAAACTTCTGGATTATGATAAATTAAACTAAATGAGTCATGCAAAGTCTGCTGGTTAGAAACAGGTTATCAATACTATATTTAGGGCTTGGTCTTCCCAAGTGTTGAGTGCCCTCAACACCCATGGATTTCAAGTTCTCTTGAAGAACATGCCATGTGATTAGTCCTTAGTCAAGCATTAATGAAAATCTACAGCATTGCCAATGGCCGGTGAGGGCATTTGGCACCTTTCAAGACCAAACCCTTTACGCTTAGAGTAACAGATTAGTGCCTTTTCATATTCAAAATGTCCTGAAAGGTTTAATGTAATTTTGTAGGAACATGTGGAAGTTAATAACAATAACTTTCACTTATATGGTACCTTTTCTTCTGTGGATCTCAAAGGACTTTACAAACATTCAAGAATTAAGCCTCACAACACCTCTGGGAGGTAGGTATTATTAACCCCATTTTACAAATAGCCCACAGAGATTAAATGACTGGCCCACAGCTGCACAGAAAATCAGTGGCAAGCTTCACATAGAACCCAGAAATCCTAACACCCATTCCCCTGCTCTAACTATGAACACAGCCTTAGGAAATATATCTTATTTTACAGGAGAGGGGATCACTGAGAGAAACACCTGGTTTATCCTGAAAAATGCCATGATGAGTTCTTTAACTTCCATGAAGATAGCCACTTGAAAAGACAGAAGAGGCCCGGTTTAATATCTAATCATAGACCACCCCATTTTAGTACTGTGTACGAAACCTAGCCCTGGTGTCGGATGTTAACTCATAACCTTCCAGAGGCAAAAGTGCTACCACACAGACACCATCATCACTTAATCCCACTTAATAGTATTAAATAGTATTTTACGTCAACACACTGAGATGTTTAGAACTAGAGGATTATGATGACTTCATTGCAGGCAGACACAGAAACTGCACTTGGGAAAAATCCCTCAGGAAAAAACACACGTATCTGTTTAGAATAGTAAAAGGAACACTAGAAACTATGGCCTGTAGCACCTCAATGTGCTTTCCGTACATGTCTGATTCTGAGAAAATTTCTTTCTAAAGCCTTTAACTAAAATTATACAAAGTTATAATACCTGCGTATGTAACTTTCTCATATACATCTAGCCAATCTGTTTACTAAAGTTGAGAATATAGGCCAATCCGCTCTGTTGTATGAGTGTAATTGCCAGTGAAGACAATGGGAGCAGCACCCAGGAAACTAAGTGGAGAATATGGATTTATCTTTATACTGTATATAGTTTCTTACTATATTTTTGACTATGTTCCCCTATTCCTGATACCCATTGCTGCTACTGTACGTTGAGGATCCATGTACATACTGAGCACCCTGAAGTATTTATGGGCTTATCCTTACAACATCCTTGTGAGCTAGGGGAGTGGTGTTATCTACCAGTTTCATCAGGAAACTGGTCACACGGGAAGTCTGTAGCAGAGTTGGACATTGAACACAGATTGCATGAACTGAGTACGAGCCCTGCATCTTAACCAGAAGACACCACTCATTTTCCATTATTTGTAATCAGTTCATACCATGTCAAGGTGGATCAGAATAGATTGCAGCTCATGAACTGGGGGGTGGCGTGAAGAACCTCTAGAAAATGTGTTGATTCCCGCTTCACTGGAAATCCACTCCTTTAACTGTGTCGGACTTGTTCTTGCTCCTATAGAAGCCAATGGGAGTTTTGCCCTTGAGTTAATTGGGAGTAGGAACAGGAGCATTGTACTGAAAGGTTGAAGAGAAAGAAACTCATTCATAGCCCTAGAACCTCTCTTGCCTCCCTTTCTCCTGCTCCCAGCCCACTCTCTCCAATGACCATGGAAACTCTTCTTCTTGGTCAATGCTGAAAGAGGCTCCTGCCCACCTCATTATACTGCTGGCCCCATAACCCTGCATGAAACTTCTCTGGCTTTCATGCTTGTTCTTCTCCATCTCTGGCCCGAGCAGCTGAGATATACTGTTACTTTCTTTTGCTGGCCTGGGAAAGTTGTTTGGAGCCAGCAGAAGGGTGAAAAATGGTCTCATAGGGAGCACAGGGCAGGGGCATGTAAGTTGTGGCATAGGAGTGGTCTGGCAGATGGACAGACCTTGCACTTCCTGCAGCATTGACCCAGCCAAACTTCCCAGTGGTGGAAACCCCTCCTCATCTCTGGTACAGAGAAACAGTCATCAGCTGTCAGAATTAACTTGTTGTCAAGTTGACATCCCCTTGGGAATTTCCTATTAAGGGTTAAAGCTGCATTCAAGAGGTAACTGTTACGGGCTGGATCACAGAAACCCCCTGGGAGCTGCCACCTGATGTGCCAAGACTCTGCTTCTGTGTTCCCTGCCAGTTTAGGACTCCAGGACCCTGTCTTGCTGAGCCAGACACTCCTGTCTGCTCCAACACAGACCCAGGGTCTGAATTACTTGCCCCAAAGCTGTAGGTTTACCTGAAAAGTGTGCTCGTCTTTAGTACTCAGATGCCCAACTCCCAATGGGGTCTAAACCCAAGTAAATTTGTTTTACCCTGTATAAAGCTTATGCAGGGTAAACTCATAAATTGTTCACCCTCTATAACACTGTTAGAGAGATATGCACAGTTGTTTGCTCCCCCAGCTATTAATACATACTCTGAGTTAATTAATAAGTAAAAAGTGATTTTATTAAATACAGAAAGCAGGATTTAAGTGGTTCCAAGTAGTAACAGACAGAACAAAGTAACTCACCAAGCAAAATAAAATAAAACATGTAAATCTATGTCTAAGCAAACTGAATACAGATAATCTCACCCTCAGAGATATTTCAGTAAGTTTTTTCTCAGACTGGACACCTTCCAGGCCTGGGCACAATTCTTTCCCTGGTACAGCTCTTGTCCCAGTTTAGGTGGTAGCTAGCAGATTCTTCATGATGGCTCCTCCATTCCTTTGTTCTCTTCCATTCCTTTATAGATCTTTTGCATAAGGCACGAATCCTTGTGTCCCTCTCTGAGTTCCCACCCCATCCTTCTCAATGGAAAGACACCAGGTAAAAAATGGATTCCAGTTCAGGTGACATGATCACATGTCACTGCAAGACTTCATTACCCACTTGCCAGCACATACCTATACAGGAAGACTTACGGGTAAAACATAGCCATTTGCAGACAATGGTCCTAGTTAATGGGAGTCATGAAGATTCCAAACCACCATTAATGGTCCACACTTTACATAATTACCATAGGCCCTCAGAGTTATATTTCATATTTCTAGTCTGAGATACAAGAGTGGTACATTTATACAGATAGGATGATTACACTCAGTAGATTATAAGCTTTGTAATGATACCTTGCAAGAGGCCTTTTGCATGAAGCGTATCTCGGTTACATTATATTTACTTATTATTAAATTTTTATAAAACCATATAGACTGCACAACGTCACAGTAACAAATGTTAAAGATTAGATATTAAAATAGAACTCTTATTTTAAACAACAAAATACAGTCATCTTTCCAAATAATGTGAAATCCTCATCAATAAATCTCTAGCCCACAAGCTAGTCTGACTCTATTAAACACGAATTACAAGAACTCAGCCTGTACCCAGCAGTATTTTTGTGCTGATTATTTGAAGACATTTTTAGAAATAATTTGGCAGTTTTTGGCTGTTGTAAACTGACTTCTTAGCCAGAAGAACTTGTGCACTCATTATTCTCTGCAACTATTAAATGTACCCTGTGAGCTTTTCTGGAAAGTTAAAGTTTATAACACACATGCAAATTTATTCACCTACCTACTACACATGCAGCAATACTTCCTGATGTGAAAGGTATCAATTTTCTTAATGAATAAGAGCAACAGTTTTCCCAAGAAAGCAAAAGAGATCAAAATGGTGTTGTGAACTAATGCTGGTCTTTTAATCCCTACTTGTTCCAGAGTGACAATCTACCTTCCTAAAACAGGCCTGCTCCTGCTCCCTTTGAAGCCAAGGATTTCAGTAGGATCCGATTGGGCCCTTAAACTGCAACTATAAATATATTATGGAAAGGCGTTACAGATTCCTAAAGCTTGGGTTAGGTGTCCCTGACTGTACTTCACATGAACTGTAAGTGCCACAGTCTATCTTTGTTTGACTGGTTATAATGATAAAATCTGTTATTTTCCAGTGATGCCAAAAAGACAGATGGAGAGGAAAGGTTCTTTAAGAAGTTAGTGTGACCCAGGAACCCCCCAGTGCCAACTGGCAAGGAGGTTACAAGAATATCCTGATCCTGGTTAAGTACATTCTGGTTCACCAAAGCATGTTGTATAAAGTCTTATTAGAAAGCCAGGGTCACACTGGTCAATAATATTGTTGTGAAACATATGTACAGATAATACATAAGGAGATATGTATGTATACTGAAAATATGTTCGTAAGTCTTTATCAAGGCAGAGTTGACAAACAGGTTTTCTGTGAGAGAAAAGATGTTTATTCACTTGTCTCTCTGTCAGCATGTAATAAGCGTTGTAAGCCAATGCAATGATAACCCTATTTACATAGGAAGTCAAGGCAGGGGATGTGAAATTTACAGGGAGGCAGCACACCAGAGAATAAGCCACAGGGGATCATCCTGATTCTGGGTTCAGACAATGAACTTTTGGGGATATAAGGAGAAGGCAAGGAAGACATCCCTTTATCCTGCACCTAGAAAGTAATCCGGCAGTGCGTTTACATTCATGAAAACAAGATTTCAACCTGTGCTGGATGAAACACTGCAAAGGACATTTGGGGTGAGACAAACTTCCTTATCTTGGAGGTTAGCCGGTTAAGCTAAAGTTAGTCTCTAGATACCATGTTATAATTTTGTTTTATGTGTAACAATTTTGTTTCTATTATTCTTACTCACTGTCTCTAGAATCTTTAATGATAAACTTATTGTTGTTTTCACTATTAATATATCTCAGTGCTGTGGTATAATACTGGGAGAGGATCCTGAGTTGAATAATACAGGCTGGTTCCCTTGGGTACAGCAGACCTGGTATTTCTGTGAGTGTTAAGTGGAGAAGGGGCTGGACACTACAAGGGAACACTTCAAAGGGGTTTAGGGTACAGCTACCGTTAACCTAAAAGGCAAAGGAAGGGCTGGCTTAGCCCAGAGGAGAGTTCTAGGGTGGCTAACAGCTTTGAGGTGTCAGGGAGCTGACAGCCAGTTCAATGCCTTAACTAACTGTGGAAAAGAAACAGAACATGAACCGTGGGAGACTATTTGACTTTAGTTCTGCCCCCCTTTCCAGGCTGCAGTACAAGGACCCATTCATGCAGGTGTGCTACCAGATGCACAAGGGGTGTGGACTCGCTGCTTCTTGCCATGCATCCATTCCAGCTGTTCCTTGGGCAATAGGATCTGGCCCAAAATAAGTTAACAAGGACTTAATTACTATTAATGCCTAGATATTACTACAATGTGTTACTGGAAGAATCAGTATTGTCAACTTCAAGCTCAAAAATGTTTCCAGGAGTTGGGGATTTACACAAAACACCCTAAATCACTGGCAACACACACACACAATTACCATCATTTCAGCTTAGCTTGTAATTGTGTATGAGCCACTTTTTAAGTGTGAACATGGGTGGCAGCATATTACTTGTTTGCATGTGATAGGGGAAATGTGTGAACACAATGTGAGTGCGGCTAGGAACCACATGCTTAGAATGAGCACTATGTGCAGCAGTAGAGTTGCTTGCTATGGTTTTTGTGTCTGCAGCTATTATTATTACATGCATTTCTGTAACGCCCATCACTGTAATATCTGGTCACAGAGATAGTGTGTTTGCTGGGTGAGTGACAGGAAAAGAACTGGACAATAGTTCCTTGATCACAGAGCCGGCTTTAGGAAGTGCGGGGCCCAATTTGAATAGTTTTGATGGGGCCCCTGCAGGGATGACTCACCCGGCAAAGCTCTGGGTCTTCCACGGCACTGAAGGACCTGCCACGGAAGACCCAGAGCGAGTGAAGGACCTGCCGTCAAAAACCCGGAGCACTGCTGGGTGAGTAAAAATTAAAAAGGTGCCTAAGTTAGGCCTCTTCTTTAGTGCACAGTGCCCTCTTAGGTGCAGGGCCCAATTCGGAGGACCTAAAGCCGGCCCTGCTTGATGGGAGTTTGAAGTAGGCCCTGGGCTCTGAATAATCCAGGAAGACAGGAGCTGCAATGGCAGCTCCCTGGTCCCTGTGGCAGGGAGAAGATGCACTGTTACCTTTCTCTGCCCGTGTGTGCACCAGACAGGGGAGGAGAAGATGTAATGATCCCCTCGTGTGTGCAGCAGGTTGGGGAGCAGGGGTAACTGGTAACTACCCACGCATGCACAGGGCTAGGAAACGGGGTGCAATGCTAACTCCTCTCACTGCGTGGCCGGCTGCGGTGCAGGAGGAACAACAGCCTCTGCTCCCTGGTCCGGTGCATGCCTGGGCGGGAATCTCCGCCCACGTCCGCCAACAGTGGAAGAGGGTGAGAGGGGCACCAGGCAAGGAGCCGCGTGGGCAGGCGCGCAGCCAAGGTCCCGGCCGGGCTCGCTGCGCTCCGTGGCTGCGCGGCGGACCCCGCCTCCCGCTCCGCCCTCCCTCCCCCCACCCCCCGACAGGGCCGCAGCGTCTGGGTCGGGTTCGGACGGAGGCTGGCCCGCGCACGGAGCAGGCAGAAAGGAAAGTTTGCGGAGCGGCCGGCGTGGGGCCATGTGGTTGCTGTGGCTGCTGCTGGGCTCGGCGGGTGAGTGAGGGCGAGCGGGGCGGCGGCAGCAGCAGCTCCTTCCCCGGGCTCGCGCGGGCTGGGCCGTGGTTACCGCCCCCTCCCAGTGCGTATCGGGCTGGGGAGTGGGGTGTGTGTGCAGCAGTGGAGACTGTCCCCTCCCATGCACCAGGCTGGGGCGGGGGAGGTGCAGTTGAGGCTGCCCCCCGCCCATGGACCAGGCGGGGGAGGCACAGTGGAGGGTGCCCCACTCCCATGCACCAGGCTGGGGCGGGGGAAGAAGGGCTGTTTGCAGTGCATTCTCCTCCCTGCTGCGCCTTGTGTGGTCTAGCAAGAGGAGAGGAAGGTGTATGTACACAATGGGCAGGGGGTTTCCTCCCATGAGCGGCGTGTTGCAGGCTGCGCTCTGAGCATTGAACTACCGCCTTAGCTAGGACTTTCTCCTCACTTCTGGGTGCATGGAGCCAGCAGACTAGGTTGCTTCTGCCCCTGAGGAGTTGGGGTCGGTGGCTGAGCTACTTTGGTCCCTGTGCTGCCCTGGTGTGGTTTCCCCGAGCTGTCACTTGTGGCTTGAAGCGGCAGCCCTAGACATTGGGTTGAGAGCAAGGAGGGGAGGAGAGGTGTCAGAGGGGTCCAGAATTCGTCTTCTGCTTCTGGAGTTTGGCCCTTGGATGCAGTAAGGTTAGGAAAAAAGCTGCTCCTGTGTGCATGTTGTTAGTGGGGCACTATTGCAGAGCCGTCTGGGCCATGCTCTCATGCAACAAGATGCCTACCAGCATGGGCACGTTTATAGAGGGCCATGGCTGTATGCTGTACCTTGCAGTGCCTAGTGAAGGCCCTATTCCACAGAGCTTATTGTCTGAAAACCTAAAAGTGTATGGTATTGCTGGCAAGCCACATGATCAGGGTGGATAAAAATCAGCGATTTAAAAAACAAAAAGTCAGATTTTTAAAAAATTTAAATCAGATTATTTTGTTAAAATGCTTTTTGAGGGAAAAAAATCTCGAGATTGTTTTAATTAAGATGCATTATAGCTCAGATATCTCATCATGGAGTAGGGATTATAAATTCTAGTTCTATAGTATGAGGCAATATATTCATGTCATGTTTAAGAAAAGTTTTGTAAATAAGTTCCAGTAGTTCATGGATTAGGGACCCAATTTTATGGAGTTACAGGGTCTTCTGTATAGATTATTTAAGTTAATCTTTCTATCTACCCCATGGGACTCAGTGCTCAGTCTAGAATATACCACCAGAGATGCTTAGTTTTGCAAATTATCAAACTGGCTTTGTGTCTCTAGAGATAACATGCTTGTCAACAGCAAAAATGGTTATAAATAAATAATATATAGAGGTGAGAAATAACAGACCTCAACTCTATTGTCGCTCTGCAAATGTGTACACGAAGTCAATCCCGTACTTCTCTCTAAAAGTGCAAAGTTTAAAAAAGTTTAATGAACAGAAGATTTTTGGGGGCAGAATAGATCTGGACAAGGAGAAGTCTGGAGATAAATGTAAGAAGTGAGGGACATATGCTTGTTTTGTTAAAATATTATATGTTTGCAGTTGAAGGAAAAAAATCCAGAATACTTAATGTTGTTGTTTTAGTTAAATAAAACAATTTAAATGTCTAGTGATATTCTCTTCCTAATACGGCATGGCAAGAAAATCCTCCAAATATTAATGATCAACCTGTTGAATTGGAGATAGTTCACCTCCCAGTGACTTCATAAATATCTGCTTCATTTACCTTTGGTAAATGAAATAACCAAACAATCATTCATTTTCTGATATAGCTGTAAAACTAATCTGAAAAGTTTTCAAAATAAATCACTGTTTAAAAATGTGTAGTGTGTACCTTCTAAAAATGAAACCTACATCTATTTCTGAGTTGTGAAGAATATGTATTAAGGTATAACAACCAACAAGAATGTACTTTTATGTAGAAAACCATGCTTAAATCGAGTCTTCCTGACTAGTGATTTAAATCAATTTGATTTAAGTCAAATCCACCCTGCACCTGATATGTTTTACAAAATGATGAGACCAAGCAAGATGGAAAGGAATTTGGTTCAGTGCATGTATTGCTGATTCTAATATGATACTGAAGCTATTTCTTAGGCTGTTACTGTTTTTCCAGGTTTAGAAGTATTGGCAGTACTTAAGCAATAGCATCATAAAGATGGAAGGTAGTCATTGCTTAATTTGTGCCAGGGCTTGCCACAGCTCAGCCCTGGCACCTCTGGGCTTGCTGCGTCAGTTATGAATGTAAAAAAATTGCTTGAGCCATGGCACCTCTTTCACTACAAATTAATTACTGAAGGTCATACCTGGTGGAGGTGTGCATCTTCCTCATGTGGCAGCAACCATTAAAGTATCAGAGTGAGTCACAGACTTTTAATGTATTTATTCTCACAATATCCTTCTAGGGGCGACTGTATTGTTCCCATTTTACAGATAGGGATCTGAGACAGATTTAGGAGACAGTCAAAAGTGTCAAAGGGATTTAAACACACAAATCAGTGGGTCAACATCCTGTTGACTTTTGTGTCTAAATTCTTCGGTGCTTTTAAATATCTTTTCCCCTAAATGAGTCGCTGCAGGTCACATAGGACAGTGCTTCTCAAAGTCAGGCTGCCGCTTGTGCAGGGAAAGCACTTGGTGGGCCAGGCTGGTTTGTTTACCTGCCAAGTACGCAGGTTTGGCCTATCACGGCTCCCACTTGGCGTGGTTCGCCGCTCCAGGCCAATGGGGGAAGCGGCGCAGGCCGGGGGATGTGCTGGCCGCCTTCCTGCAGCTCCCTTGGCCTGGAATGGCGAACTGTGGCCAGTGGGAGCAGTGATCGGCTGAACCTGCGGATGCGGCAGATAAACAAACCGGCCCGGACTGCTAGGGGCTTTCCCTGAACAAGTGGCAGACCATCTTTGAGAAGCACTGACATAAGAAGTCCTGTGACAGAGCAGGGCATTTAAGTTGAATCTTCTGAGTTACACTGCCCGTCATGGTAAGGCAAATTACTTGACAAATGCAAGAAGGGGGCATTTTGACTTGGCCTGTCATGTTTCCATCTTCCAAAAAACTTAAATAGGAATCTATTGCCTACCTGTTCAGTGAATAGTGTAATAACTCAGCATGCCTGTAATAGATTAAAGTATTAGATTAATGTTTACTAGAAGATCACAGGTTCCAACAGCAAATCTTATTGGGGAGTAGCCCAGAATGCTGTGCTAGGGAAATAGGTGAAACATGCACAGAGGATGGGTCAAGTGTCTGACTGTATCTGAACGACTTAATGTTGGATTAAGCTTTCTGCAGCTCTGCTGCAGGTGCAAATTATTTCTGCAACATAATCTTAGCAGGCACTTTTCCAGAGTATTTTGGTAGAAGTATAAGTGGGGCCTGGCTTCATGTTGCCATGTGTGTTACTGAATTGCTTCTTGATGATGGGAGATCTGAAGTGATGACACTTAATGGGTGAAATCCAGAAGATCATGCTTAATTTTTCTCAGAGCATCTGTCATCAGAGTGAAACTGTTATTTATCAAATTTCATAACTTCCTTGATAAAACAGATTGATGTGGTTTGCACTTAAATGGGCAGCTACCAATACCTACCCTGTAGCTAATGCTTGCCCGTGTAAAGGACTCTTCCCCTTTAAGAAGAAGCCTTAAAAATGAGGAAGGAACAATACAACTTTGTGCTGTTTGAACTCCTGAGACTTGTAACATTTTGTGACTCATGAGTAGTTTTTGCACAGACTTAGCTTTTCTTTATTATTATTATTTCCCCAGCAGTTGATCTGTTAGAAACCTTCAGACAACGCTTGGGTGTGTGCATTTAAATTACATTGGCTTCATCCAGTTGTTATGTGCCATTATACTCTGGTGGTGTTGCCAAAATGTGTCTAATTTAGTTACTCCTAGTAATATGCATATCTCCATGTACTAAAAGCAGTCATATTCCTAATATAGCCAGTGTGTCAACATGTGTGAGGCCATGGAGGGTCTGTGCTGCAGAATAAGGGCCTGTTTTCATTTTAACATATTAGTATCCATCTCACTTTCTTTGTGTTTTTATCTGCCCCCACCCCACCCCATCCCCTTCTCATCTGCTCTCATGCCTACTTTTTCTTCATGAGCACAGGGGCAAATAAGAGTGATCTTTCTTATGGGAGCTAGTACTTCAGATTTCTGTCTGTAGTCTGCATAAATCCACTACAGTGGCTGTGCAGCAGTTTCCCTTCAGTTATTTAACCGGAGCCTCTGGCTTATGTTGGTGTAAAATGATAGTTAACATTCGAAGAGCTTTCTAAAAATATTTTGTGGAATACTGGTAATGTGTTCAGATTTTCTTTTGAAGAGCAAAATATTGGATTTTTGTTTTTTTGGTAAATGTTTCTTCCTCTCTCTGTGTCAGAGGTTCTCAAACTGGGGCTCGGGATCCCTCCAGGAGTCACAAGGTTATTACATGGGGGGGGGGTCGCGAGATGTCAGCCTCCACCTCAAACCCTGCTTTGCCTCTAGCATGTATAATGGTGTTAAATATATAAAAAAGTGTTTTTAATGTATAAAGGGAGGTTACACTCAGAGGCTTGCTGTGTGACAGGGGTCGCCAGCACAAAACTCTGAGAATCCCTGCTCTGTGTTGACTCCCCTGCAGTCTTCCCACAGGGAGGATATCTTTTTTCCCTAGCCCCTAGTCTTCTCTTGAATTTTAGTTTTTGATAATTGGTTAAAGTGGCTTTTCCATAACTGCCATCTTTTGGGATGCAGGTAAGGGAAACTTGGAACTTCTAAGGGCATAGAAATCCCAGTAAATTTATGAATGAGCTGATTTAAGTTCTTGTTCCAGAGAGCTCGCAAGAATGGCTGTAAACTTTGATTGTGTCAGTGAAGATTAATAAAACAAATCTTAATCTTTAAAGTCCTGTACTTGGCCCAAATGTTGCTTCTGATCAGGTAAGGGCTTATCTACAGAGGAAAGGTTATGGGGTTTGTTTTTTCAGTATAGCCTAGGATGTGAATTTAAACCAGTATAGTCATACTAGTGTAACACCCTGTGTAGACACTCTTTGATCTTACCTGCATGGGAAAGTTTTACTGGTTATACAGCTATAACCTCCTATGTGGACACTCTTATCCTGGTAGAAAAGTGGATTTTTCCATTTAGCTTAAACTCCTATCCAAGTTGCATAGGCTAAACTGAAATGAGTGTCCACATGGGGTTATATCTGTATAGCTTGTAAAACATTTCTGTGTAGATGGGGCCTAAATGAAATATTAGCCGTACCTGAATTCTGATCCTGTCTATTGCTGTGGCGTGTTCTGTCTGGATGTTTTAGGCCTCTTCAAGCAAGTCTATATGTAAAATCATTGGTTTTTAATCCAGTGTTTCTTGTACTCCTGAGAAGAGCAAACGATCAGAGATTGCATGAACCACTGGTGCTTAATGTAAGTAAATGTAGAGTTCTCTTTGATCATATTTTTCAGGGTTAAATGTAAACTTGGGGAAAAAACAAGTGAGAATTCTTGTTTTTCAGATAAAAAGCCCTATAAAGCCTGCCTGTACTGTTGATGTGATGCAGGTCTTGGAAATGTGAAACCTTAGACAGCTGGAAAGTTAGAATGCCATTCACAACTGAGATTCCTGTGTGTCCAGTCTTAGATGCCAAGTTCCAATTTTACGACTTCCCTGTTGAACAACCTTTACATATGATATGCATGTTTAGTAAAAATGTAGTCAACTGACTGAGCAGGCCCTGTCTTTAACTCTTCTTTCCCCTTTCACCGTAGCTAATGCTGCTGGAATCAGCAGAGCACTGCCAGTGAACAAACTCAAAACATGTGCATGCAAATTTTAGCATTGCAGACATTTGTGCACTTGAGAACTCTGTAAAACACAATCAGAGACTTGCTTAGCAAGTAAAACGTGACATTAATGTGTATTAAACTTAACAGTGCAGATTAACTTAGAACACTTGTGCACAATTGCACAAATGTAAAATATTTGCTTAGTTGGTTTTGATGTATACTGACTTTCAAGGCATTGCACAGAAATTTTTTTTTAGGCGGAATTTTGTGGCTGAGAATCCCATGTAGTGCATACGGTAAGCTATAGCCCTTACATTTTATCATATTGCCACATGTTCCCCTTCCCCACCAAATATCTAGAATCATCTGTTTGTCTTGAGTAGTTACATTAAAAGATATACGGAAGTCTTAAGTATTATAGAAAGTCGCTTTCAAATAATAACTTGAAGAGGAGTGAGAGTACTTTTGTGAATGTTATCGCTATTCGCTGTCCGGGCTGACAAGGACAAAATCATACGTGATAGTCTCTGAAATGTGTTTTCTCTATTCTGTAAAACATTGGAATGGACTTGAAATTATATTTGCACTCCTTGGTGCCATCCTATTAAAATTTCTGGGTCTGGTTTTCATGCTTCCACCCCCTATTTCTGTTTCTTTACTTTGTGCTTGTAAACAAAGGAGCGTACTTGAAGTTCATAAAGATTCTGACAGTGACTGTGTACAAGTCAAGAAGCCACCTGCTCAAGCATGCTGGTGGGAAAGAAGGAATAAGTGCTGCAACAGAGCTCGAAATATTTGCCAAAGAAATAAATCTACTCGCCAAGAACTGATATGAAGGATGGGAAGTAGTTGAAAGGCAGCATGCTGCTGAGAAGCCCTATTTCAACTGCCTGGAAGGGTATTAGAGAGACGAGGTGGGTAAGATAATACCTTTTATTGAACCAACTTCTGGTGGTGGGAGAGAAAATCTTTCCCGTGGGTATTGGAATTTCTGTCAGGGTGATGTCCCTAAACATTGCTTGAGGGCAATACCTTTCATATTAAAGGCCTGGCTGTTGGGAATCTGAAGTTTGAAGATAGCCTAGGTTGTGTCTATCTAGATTGTTATTCCTCTACTTTTTGAGCTGCTGGAAGGGAAAATGAACTTATCTTCTCCTCCACCCTCTTGTCCCCAACAGGAGCCTCCTAGCAGCCAGAAAGGATGGGTTTTCCAGTTGAGGATGGGTGCCTCTGAATAGCTTCAGTCTCTGACTCCACTCTTGCAAATAGACTTTCTAAGCGGCAGTAGGTTGACAAAAATAGCATCAATTACAATTTCACAGCAGCTTCAGGGGTTCTGAATAGCAGCAATGATACTTAACCACAGTCATGTCAATTTCCGCTGACTGGAAAAGCTATGAACAGCCACAGAGGCATTGGAACTTTGTGTCATTGGAATCAGGATGATTGTGCTACAGTGGCTTGCATCCAGCTGCAAAGAATTGTGAGGCTGGAGTTTGCAGCAAGGAGCCTTGGTAGGAAGAAGAGGTATAATGTGACAGGGTCACTTTTGCTTATGAAAGACAAGGAATAAGATATATCTTCACTGTACTATGAGAAAAAGAGAGCACAAGATGAAATTGCTGGTAGGTAACATTGATTATATGCGGTGTGAAAAAATAACTTCACCACAATCTGTGTCTGGTGCAGTGGGAGACTATCAAGTCAAGTATTATGGCTAAATTAAAAAAAGCTGGATAATTTTATGAGACTGCTGTAACATATATACCTATGTCTGATGCGGCAAAGTGTCATGCTTCTGGACATAAACTGAGCACCAGTAAAACCAGGAAGGAAATGCTTGCCTTCATAGCTAGCACTGAAAAATTGGCTAGGTGTATTGAAGGGGAAGGGGCAGTCTGTCTTCTGAAGCATCAGATATTGGCCACTGTGAGGCAGCGGGATATTGGAGTTGATGGACTGATCTGGTGTGGCATATCCTACATTTCTTACATTTTCAAAACAGTACAATTGAGATGCATCTGCAACTCTGTGACAATTTATGGCAGCTGTCTAGGAGGACCCGATGCAAAATTAACCTAATTTGTCACCTATGCACAGATTTTGTCTTTTTACCCAACAAATCCCACTAGGATAGTGTCTTACTCTAACAAGTTCCTTGTGTGGTTATGTTGTCTGTTTATGCAGGAAAGGAGTACCCTGGTATGCTTGAGAATTCTGTTGCTGGACTGCAATCTGTGGTAATTAGAACAGTACTCTGAATTTTAGTGCCTTCTCCATGGCAAGCCAAATAATCAGTTTTGTGAGCTGGTGAGTGACCCTCTAGGTTGTCATTATTCAGTTGTTGTGCCTGGCACAGATTGACGCTGATGATGTCCTGGCTATAGTAAGCAAGCAGCTCACTACATGTGTTTGAAGTGACATTTTCTGAAGTTTGACTTGAAAGCAATTTCAGCATCAGTCATTTGAAGGTAGAGGAGAAGAAAGGCTTCTGGCTTCTAAGTTTAAAAACAATTCTTGAGTCCTAAGGAAAATTAATCCCTTTTTGGCAAAACTGCTGTGACAGAACATGCTAAGATAACAATCAAATATGTGAAGTGAAGTCAGTTTTAAATGATGGGCTTCCTTTTAAATGATATATCTGACATGAAGTCAGTAACAGAGTTTGAGAAGTCCTGCGTGTGTACTTGTGCAAGTCGCATAATTGCCATCTGCCTCAGTTTACCCAGATATAAAACGTATACAATACTTGTTCTCACCAGACAACAGGCTGTAAAGCTTAATTTATTAAAACTTGTGAATTGTTTGTAATCTTGGATTAAACATACAGTTATGATATAATGTATTGTCTTTCAGCAGAGGCAAAAGGAATGGGTTTTTTTCAGTTTTTACTAGTATTTTTCCACCTGGGAGCTTGCTTTGTTAGGCCTGCCTTTGAAGGTCTACTCTTGTGAGGCTACTTCATAGGCAAATTGTCCTCTGAGAGGATGTCTTGAAATATGGATTTTCAGTTTTCATAAACAATATTTCTGGAAATCCGATTGATGTTTGTTTTACAAAACTAGATGATTCTAAATGGAAACAAAACTGTACCAATTGGGAACAGGTCAAATTTGATGCCTTTGTCAGCATGTTGTGAAATAGCTCAGTTCGGAGAGGGAAAAGTCAATTCTCACTTAACGTTTGCCAGAGTGTTTTGGTTCAGTCTCTGTTGCAGGTGGCATGGTACTGCAGTAATCAGGGGGTGCATACACTGTAGTTCATTTTAAGATTAAAGTATGTAAACTCAGGCTGCTAAAGTTCATTTAATCTTCCAGTTCTAGTCCCTGTATAGAGTTTGATTGGTCCTTCCTTCATGCCAGCTCCTGCATTGGAGAATTTTCCTAATTTAGAGGGGGAGATGGAGGGATTGTGAGCTTTATCAGTATTTGTTGTGGAGTTGTGCACACTGCTTGCAGAATCCTCATAGATGGAAGATCGAGAGAAACAGCATGGTCCCATGGATAGGGCACTGAACTGGGACTGAGTGAGCCTGTTTCTTTTTCTGGCTGCTTAACTGATCTGCTTTGTGACCTTGGGCAGGTTCCTTCTCCTCTCTTTCTCCTCCTAACTGATGTCTGTCCTACCTGTTAGATTAGAAAATTTCTGGGTCGGGGCTCTTTCTTTACCATGTGTTTATACAGCTCCTAACACAACGGAGCCTTGATCTCAGCTGTGGCTCCTAGGTGCTGTTGTACAAATAATACTCCTATGGATGCAAAACCACTCCTCAAGTTAGTAATTCCTCTAGAAACACTATCCCTACTGGTAGAACTGGTTCCTAACAATTATTTTGTGCCTTGGCCACTGTAAATTCATCTCTGGCCTTCCTACTCATGGCAGAATTCCCCCGTATCCCTTCTCCCTATGCCAGGGGCTCTGTTTTTTCCCCCTTCCCCCCTCCCCTCAATTGTAGGGGATCTGCATGCACCCCATTTCTCAATTTGTGTAGGATCTGTGTTTGTTTGGCCAATAAAATTCAAGAGAAGATGCATATGAATGGAAACCCATCAGATTATTTTATTTTGTTGAATTTCTTTTTTTCTTGTTCCCTCTTGTATCTCAGTACTTGCTTGTTCTGATTTATAAGCTCACTCTGTAGGCCATGTTTTGGGCTCCGTGGACCTTGGTAATGTCTCTTTAGTGTCATCAGCAGGGAGGACATTGTCTAGTTAGAGCAAAGGCGGATGGAAGTCAGGGCTCCTAGATTCTCTGAATTGATTTAAATTGCTTTAGTTAAATCTTCTATTAATTCATGATTTAAGTCGGCAAGTAGAAAACCTTGGCTTTAATGAATTTTAATTGTATTTTGCATTTGTACTAAAGTTTTTTTTCTAAAGAGGAGTTGATTCTCATGAGTTGGTAACTATTAAAACATTGATTTGTGACTAGTAGCCTTTACACTAAATTTGGTGTTTCCTTTTGCTAACCAGGAGGATATACACATTTAATCTATATACATTTATCTAAGCAATAATATAGCTTACTCATAGACCAGGGGTGGGCAAACTTTTTGGCCCTAGGGCCACATCGATTACAGAAATTGTTTGGAGGTCCAAGTAGAGAAGGCTGTAGGAGGCTATGCCTCCCTAAACAGTGAGGCGTGGCTTGACCCCCTATCCAGCCCCCTGGAACACCCACTCCATCCAACCCCCCCCTGCTCCCCACCCCAAATGTCCCCCGGGACTCCTGCATCCTATTCAAACACCCCTGCTCTCTGCCCCTGACCATACCCCCCAGGACATCCGGTCCCCCCTGTTCCCCACCCCCAACCAGTCCCCAGAGGCCCCCTATCCAACCCTCCCTGCTCTCCCCACCCATGTTACCTGTGGGGTGAGGGAAAGAGGGGCTCAGTCCTTTCCCTGTGTGTTTCCCCTGCTCGTTTGGCTGCTCTCCCTGACAGTTGGGCAGGGCTCACTCCCTGTCTAGGCTTGTCTGCTGGGTAGAGGGACCAGGCATGCTGGAGGTGGAGGCGGGCCCTGGCTTGCTCTGCCCCGTCCCTGGCAGCCGGGCCCAGGACCCTTGACCGCCCTCCCACCAGCCCACTCCACGCCTCCTTCCACCCCCCCGGAACTCCCCCTGACAGCGCCGCCAGACCTGGGGGAACTGTGACTGCGAGGGAGGCAGGGAGGGAGGGAAGGGGAGCAGAAGGAGACGGTCGAGGGGGTAGCCTCCACTCCGCTCACCGCACGGCCGGGGAATTGGGCTGGCTCCTCCGCAAGCCTGTCCTGACCCTGCTCCCTGGCAGGAGTTCGGGGGCCAGAGGGAAGGGTCCTGCGGGCTCGATGTGGCCCGCGGGACGTAGTTTGCCACTTGCTGTCATAGACTTTAAGGCCAGAAGAGACCATAATGATCATCTAGTCTGTCCTCCTGCACATTGCAGGCCACAGAACCTTGCCCACCATTGCTATAATAGACCTATAACTTCCGGCTGAGTCACTGAAGTCCTCAAATTATGATTTAAAGACTTCAAGTTATAGAGACTTACACTACTTTAAACCTGAAAGTGACCCTGCCTCATGTTGCAGGGGAGGGTGAAACCCCTCCAGGATCTCTGCCAATCTGACCTGGGGAAAATTTATTCTCGACCCCAAATACGGTGATCATTTAGACCAGGGGTGGGCAAACTATGGCCTGGGGACTGGATCCGGCCCGCCAGCCGTTTTAATCTGGCCCTCAAGCTCCCGCTGGGGAGAAGGGTCTGGGGTCGCTCCATGTGGCTCCCAGAACCAGCGGCATGTCTTCTCTCCTGCTCCTACGCATCGGGGCAGCCAGGAGGCGCCACTCTGCACGCTGCCCCCAGCTGGAGTCCTTCCCTTTCCCCTTGCACTCCACTCCCACCTCAGCCTGTAGCCCCCTCCCACACCGTGATCTCCTCATTTCTGGCCCCACCCCAGAGCTCTCATCCCCTCCTGCACCCCAACCCCAATTTTGTGAGCATTCATGGACCACCATACGATTTTTATTCCCAGATGTGACTCTTGGGCCAAAAAGGTTTGCCCACCCATGATTTAGAGTCTGAGCATGTGGGCAAGACCCAGCAGCCAGACACCTGGGAAAGAGTTCTCTGTAGTAACTCAGAGCCCTCCTCAACTAGTGTCCCATCACTGGCCGTTAGAGATATATTAACTTACATTTATTCACATTCTTAATTTGTACATTTTTATTATGTTGGAAAATGGATAATGATGCATTATTTACTGAACAATTTTTTTACTTATTTTGTGTCAAGCTCTGCTTGGATAGAATTTCAATTAAAAATGTACAAAAACAGCATTTTAATATTTTTATTAAATAAAATTATTGTTAAGATTTTTTTTAACAATGTGTTTTTAATTTAAAACTAATTGATTTATTAAACGAAGGAGGTATTATCTGTTACTGTTAGTGAATTGAACTGATTGTTTCTGGTCACCGTGACCTTCAAGATTTTGAAACTAGTAGATCACATTCTCTCACATTATTTTTATTCATATATTGGTAGAGGGGAAAAAGCTTTCCTGCTTTTTCAACTCCCAGTTGGTTACTTGACTTTGTCACTGAAATGAGCTAGTTGAATAAACTGAAAAGAAAATATTCTCTCTGCGCCTGCAGAAGAGGCTACTGCTGTCAAAAACTGATTTACCACTTAAACTAGTTTCTGGTGCTTAGCCAGTGAGTTCCACCAGTTCAGTGGTTTGACTTTCTTTAAAACTTGGCAGCAAAGGTGTCCTGCGTCATATTATTTTTGTAATTAATTTACACGTTTTAATGGATAACAACCTATGTTAAGGCCTAAATGTATTATTATTTCAAATTTAATTTTAATGGATGGTTTTTTTAAAGTAAACCTGTAGTTAATTTAAATAAAAACTGATTTATTTTTATTTTTTAATCAATTTTTATCTACCTTGTTCTCTTCCTGTCTCTTCTACTGACTCTGTGCGTCCTTTAACAAGTTATTTAATCTCTGTGACCATATATGAAATGGGGTAAACAGTTACCTATCACTGTGTGTGTGTAAGAGAGAGAGAGCGCGAGTGTGTGAGTGAAAAATGGAAGGTGCTAGAGCAGGCCAAATATTGTTAGTTATGCAGAATAGATAAACTTTGTTAGATACTACAAACCATATTATCGCCTCAAAACAAGATGTGTTACTAGACTCAGCATTTTTAACCTCCACAGGAAGCTTATTGCAGAAAGAAGAATAAACATCAGGGACAATGTACTCCTGTAGCATAATGACAAGGGGAAAAGCTAACAAGTCTCATTTCAAGAGCACAAATTGGTCAGGTAGCCCAACTCAGAATTATGCAATATTGTAATACTGCATGACTCTACCCAATCCACAACTAACATGCTGTCTAATTGGAATCTAAAGTCAGTGCCTTTAAGTGGTGTGTTATATGTCCTCCTGTTTTGGAATGACTATCTAGCTGCAGAATTCTGGGCCATCTGGAATTTACTGCTATGCTTATCTAGAGGGATAATAAGTAAAATAAATTGCTATGATCTGTGCAGTGACAAGACACAAATTTGGTTTATCAAGGTCTTGGCATTAGGAAAATGAGAATCTTTTCAATTGTTCGAAAACACAGTGCATGGAGAGACCGCTTAGATACTGAGATCAAGGCCCACACAGGGCTTTCAAAATCCATATTATTTTTGATGGAAAGCCTGGAGTCCAGCAGCACTCATTATTTTATCAGTTAATTTAAAAAGAATAAGTCACTAAACTCATTGGACACAGTTAAAAATCACTTGCAAAAGCAGCTACAGAAAGTGTTTTGATTACCCTCCACTCAAACTCGATGTTAAACCAAAAAAACAACAAACAAACCCCACAAAAAACAAACCCCAGTCCCACCAAAACAAAACACTACACTGCACACACAGGCATCCTCCGGAAGGAGGATAAGGGAGAGAACAAACCATAAGTAAAAAATGTTAGACTCGTCACAACACTCCTGAAAGGTGTATGGATATTGATGTGATGAGGAAACTATAAGAACCTACATAGAACAGAAGATGCTTGATGTTGCAAAGTATTGTAGGATTTAAATGGTTGCGGCTCAGTCACTTCACCATATAACTGATGTTTTGCCCATTCTAGTCTCATCCTTTCATAATTAAAATCTGTTGCTGAAGTTGCAGCAAAGAGTTGAAGTAGTCTTTGTTTTTAAAACAATGTTGTCTAGCTGTTGTCTTTGTTTTAAATGGAGAGATTTTCTTCTGTTTAAGCGGAGTGTAATTGAATCAGTTTAGTGGATGGTTGATGCAGGACAAGCATGAAAATAAATCCTTGGGTAATTCTGTCACTGAGCTCTAAAAAGCAAACTGAGCTGTTACCATAGAAGGGTGAAACCTTCTGTTTTCTGTCTGAGTCTAGAGACATAAACAGAGAATATAAAGTTCAGGAACCAAACCAACTCCTCCCTTCCCCTCCCATCCACCCCCCAAAAAAAAATAAATAAAAAGCGCGTGGGGGTTGGGGGGAGGGAAAGAAATTAAAATCTACCCAGTTAACAACTTGGCAGGTCTTCAAGATTGGACTGAACTTCATTTTCAAGGCAGTGCCAACGAAGTGCCAAAGAAAACCATGTTAAAGGGCTGGCAGGATGACCAAAAGATCCATGCACTGTCTTGTTGCTAGGGCAATCCTGAATGCTGTTTGTGGACACTGATCAAACATTGCATCAGAAATCTCCCTTGGAGCATGTTAGGGTTTCTGGATTGCTTCAGCAAGTGTGAGGGACTGATGCAGCAGGGCTTTTCCCCCTAAAGAGGCAGCACCACACTTTCATTTTGTACCTTCTCATTGATAACCTTCACTTTCTAACATAGTCCAGAGTAATTAAAAATAAACAATTTTAAGATATGCCTTTTTCATATCTAGATTGTTCCTCCTCCCCGGTTGGCACATGTTGACCATTTTTTGCTTTGGTCCTACTGTTCCATAAAATCTTGTTGGTGGAGTGGAAAAGGGAACTTTTACTTTTTTCGTTTCCCTTTTAAGAGATTGTATCCCGACGCTGAATATAATAGAGACTTGGCCACAATCTTCAAGTGTCCACTAATTTTGGTGTCCAACTTGGAGGACTGATCTACGAGAGTTTCTGAACACTTGACACTCCCATTGAAGTAACAGTATCTGGAAGTGCTTAGACTCTTGGTACCTTATATGGGACACCCAAAATAAGTGGAAACATTGAAAACACTGGCCATGCACTGATGTATGAAAAATCAGTCACTTTGGTTTTTATTTGACAAGGAGGCATTTTAACATACTTCAGATATGTTAAATATGATCCGACGAAGTGGGTATTCACCCACAAAAGCTCATGCTCCAATACGTCTGTTAATCTATAAGGTGCCGCAGGACTCTTTGCTACTTTTTCAAATAAGACTGTGTATCTTTCTCTTTCTTTTCCTTTCTCCATCTCTTCTCCTGTTCATGTGATCTGAGTTAAACGCTACTTGTTAATGACTTCTACACAAACTAGAATACACTGTCTAACCAGAATGGATCTCCTTAAAATTTCTAATGGGACCATTGAAAATCTGCCAAGGGAATTTTTAGATTTTTACGATGAATTTTTTAATGGAAGCTCTGGACAGTTATTTGGTTAACAGCTGTCAGGTTAGCCTCGGGCCACTTACTTTCCAATTTCCAAGCATTATATATAGAGAAATGTCCTCCTCGTTGGATCTTATTACTTTATTAGCTGAGTCAAACTAAATCTAAAAACTTAAGAAGCAGTTTTGATCACTCTGACAGGACACTCAAGTCCTAGCTGAGCTTGAATGGAGAGTTGCTTGCCCATATGATTTATTAATTGTTTTCTTGGCTACAGCTCCTCAATGTGTTCTCATGGGAAACTATGCAGTCAGTGACCATTGTGAGTTATATGGAGCATAGTCTAGCTTCATTTTTATCTCTAGTGTATGTATTGCTTGCTTGCTCACCAAAAATCAGTGTTAAGCAGCACACTTTCCCTTTCCCTTTCCAAAAGCAATCCGTGTAACTTCCTGAGTGCTACAATGTTCAAATTCTAGTGGTTGACTTATTTTAAAGAGATTAGCTGCTGAAATGTTTATTGATGCGGTTAATTGATTTTTGGCTCTTTTAAAAGTTTTAACAACAAATATGTAGTGATCATGAATGCAAGATTTTGATCTAGTTATAAGCAGTTTTACTTTTATTTGAATACTTGGTTGCAATTTTAGTTTTGAAATAAGGTTCTTTATGATATTTCACATATTTTAAAATACTGAAGTTTATTTTCATTGACTAAAGAAATATGCATTATGGGTCAGAGTCAGACCTCCTGATTTCTAATTCTGGCTCTGCTGCTGACTCACTGTGTGACTTTGGGCAAATCATTGAACTTCTGCCTCAGTTTTTTGCCATCTGTAAAATGGGGATAATAGAAGTGTACTTGCCTCGTAGGATGATGATGTTTGTAAAACATCTTGAGGTTGGAAGCAAAAATTCCGCACAGGTAGAGTCTTCCGTATCATCCAAAATTGAAAGTGTTAAATATAAGCCAAATTGTTCTGTTTTTTTTTGTAATCTGAGTAGTAACTTTTTTGGGTCCCTAACTTCCAGGGGCCTGATTTTCAGAAAGTTGTAAGCTCCGTTCCCTGCTTGTCCCTTTTAAGATGTTATGAGTTGGGCACCGGAAACTGAAGCATCCAAAACCACTGGTCATTTAACCCCCCCCATAACATCAAAAGAAACAACTAACTCTTGTCCAAGGTATATAATGAAGAAAAGACCTGGGTTACGATGGATTTTGTACATGTCCTGTGTTTACTTTGGTTGAAATGAGCTGTTTGCCTATTGTATTTCAGAGATCCTGTTTCACTGAACTGCTGTAGTAAATCTATTTGGTTAGGGAATCTACTGAGAGAGAACTAAGCCGTTAAAATTTAATATTGGTTACAGGTAGCTTTTCCAAGAATCGAACTGGTAACTCTACTACATATTTTATCTATGAAAAATGCATGCAAAATTAATATTTGTATGCAATAGAGCTGCTAAGAAAATGAGAAAAAATTAACTTTTTAATTTTATCTGATTTGGGGGTGGGGGGCATGAAGCAGCTCTAATGTACAGTGTTCACAGCTGCAGGATAAGAACATACATCAGCCTACATCAGTGGTTTAGATCCAGCCCAGGTTATTGTGACTAAAATCTTTAAAATCTGTTAAGCTGCCTACATAAAATGACTTGGAGGGCGCAGGTTTGGTGACTCAGTTGTCTGCCTCAAAAGCCACAGTCACAATTAGCACTAGTTGGCAGTCTCAGTAGAGGCTAAAGGCTGACTGACTGGGTTTGGAAACCCAAGTTGCTCTTTTTGTTTAGATGTAGGGTTACCTGCCTATATAGTAAGGCACATCCTTTATTTGCATACATAATATCCAGCTGCCTGTGTCCAAGATGGAGCTATTTCCGAACTCTCTGATCACTATAAGTACACTTTCAAGCAGTAAGCAAGCAAATGATCATATAGTCTGATATGTTTTATTTTGTACTATATTTTGAACCATGTGATATGGTGCCTCTTTAAATAAACAGAATTTTATGTACTTGGAGTACAGATGGTTACCATGCATGTATATCTAGGTAGTTTTGTAACATCTAAACATCTCACAGACATGAATGAGTTTATGCTTGTGGTATTGCTATGAGATAGGGAAGTGTTACCCATATTTTACAAAGGGGGCGGGGGGAATGCTGAGGCCCAATGAAGTGATGTGCTCAAGTGTACATAGTCTGTGGCAGAACTGAGACCAGGGTCCGGATCTGGAAGACCACTATCCTTATTTGAAAGAGATCCTACCATCAAGGTTAGAACATGATGGGGGTGCCTAGGTTAGTCTTATTTCTCCTAAAATTCCCATCAGTACACCCCCATTGGTGGGAAGACTAGTGTAGGTCAGCCCACCTGCATTTTAGCTGCCATATTGTCTAACTTTGTTCTGACATGTGGATGCATCATTAAAATGCTGGAACTTGTCTGTTGAGTTCTTTTACTGTTGCTGATGGGAGCTCTAATTAGGACATTTTAGGAAAATACGTGAAGTATAGGAAATGTCCAGGGCTGTCAATCTAGTTTATTTCCTAAACTCCTTCTTAAATTGATGAGGAAGGGGGAAAAAACGTTGGCTGACATGATGTAAAGTAAATGTTTGTGCTGCTCTTATATCTCTTTCATTGTCTAGTAAAATAAATAATTACGTGGAGGTGAAAGGCTCAAATGTGGGTTTGGGTAGATATCAGCAGATGGTGTGTGTTGTTTCTCCCCATCCCCATAATTGTCCTCATGAATTATGTATTAGTGATAGGAAATGTGCCTGCATGGTATGAATTACTGACAATACAGTATGTGTATTGCTGGCTGCAGTATTTGACAGCCAGTGTTGAATTACTTGGCTTTCCACTGAGCTTGTAGTTGACTTCATTTTTTACTAGCGCAAGAAAGATTTGTAGCTCATAGGCATGTTGTTCACATTACAGCAGATTTAAAGCATCTTGGAAGAGTGGGATTTGGAACTTCTTGCTATATATGAATAATTTGGCCACTGGCAATACGTTGGGGTGTAAGTTTTCCAAGGCTTTAGAGAAATGCAGCTCTTGGCTTTATCTTTGGCTCAGGCCATGTTTACACTACCCTCTGGATCGGCGGGTAGTAATCGATCTATCGGGGATCGATTTATCGTGTCTCGTCTAGATGCGATAAATTGATCCCCGAATTGATACCTGTACTCAACCTCGGCAGGAGGAGTAATTGTGTTGACGGGGGAGCCGCACCCAGTCAACTCACTGCCGTGAGGACGGCCAGGTAAGTCGAACTAAGATTCTTCAACTTCAGCTATGCAAATAGCATAGCTGAAGTTGCATATCTTAGATCGATTTCTCCCCCCCTTCCTTCTCCCCCCACAAGTGTAGACCAGTCCTCAGTTTCTGCTGTCCTTACTGTTGGTAATGTAGTTTTCTTTTTCAGGTCTAACACTAATACAATGTGGTGATCATATTTATTCAAATGTGTACTTAAGAGCACCAAGTATTTTACAAATGGTGAAACTGAGAAACAAATTAAGGTGAGTTGTGATTGTGCACAAGTATGACTGGGTTCTAATCCTACCTCTGGGGGAGAGTGGGGAGTCACTTAATGTCTGCCTCAGTTTACCCCTTCTGTAAAATTACTACTTACGTGCCTATCAGCAGTGGTAAGCATTTATTAGTGTTTATGAAGCTGAAAAACACCATGATATTAATTATGCATTATCATTTAGTTACTGTAGTAGTTTGATTGTTAGATTTGTAAGACAGACAGTGGAAACTTAAAATATAGCCTGTTTCCTTAGCCCGTTTCAATCTACTACTGTGGAAAACAGCCTTGACATATGGTACTTGTTCTAGTGCCTTTTAGCCCCTTTCTCCTCTACAACTTTGCGCAAGTGCTTCAGTAACAGTGAAGATATTTATAAAAAGAATAAGGTAGAAGACAGCCTCAGAGGGGGGGTTCCCTTTGGAGATGTGCTATTGATATGAAAATTGCTCCACATCATCAGACTGGGAGAAAGATTAGAAGGCTAAATTTCAAACAAGTGTCAGTTGAGAGACTCATGTCCATATATAGCAAACTTAAAACATAAATTAGTTTGTCATTTCTCTATTTGTTTGGCTCATCTGTTCAGACGGAGGAGTTTCTTCTGGATTGTCTCCTTCTCCTATCCCCCGTTGTGTAAAGTTCTGTCTCTATAACGTCTGTCTTGTTCATTCTTTGTTTTTATAGGCTTGGTTGAATGGGCTGTTTTTGATTTTGTATGCTCCCACTTCGGAGTGGTTTTCCAAAGTTACAGGCAGGCATGCTGTATAGTGTGAAGTGCATTTGTTAACCACAGTCATTTAAAAACTACAAAAAACGTGAATATGTATAAAATTATTTGGGTGTTAAATCAAGGCAACAGGCATTAGGAGTTGGGATTATGTGGTTTCTCCTTTCAGTGCTTCTTTATCAAAGTGGCTCCAGTTTCCCGATGGTGCACACTTCCAGATGGGAGAGTGAATAGTTCTATCTTGGCTACAGTCTAGACGCAACAAAGAGGTTTTCAAAATAGATACCTAAGAACATACGTGGCAGCTGCTTTTTGTAAGCATAAGGAATCTTCATCCTGAATAAAAATAAAACAAGGAAGCATTGCAAAATGACACAGCAGTTTCCAATAGTCTTATAAATTAGAGTTGGAAAATACCTATTGGTTTATCTCTCTTCTCAAGGCTAATGCATTATTCCCTAGAGTGTATAGTCCAGTGCTTTGCCCAGTCCAAATGTAAATGAGTACCACAGAGGACTTTAAAAGACAATATGGCAAATATTAATCATTCCTTTTTTTTTTTAAGACTGAGGCATAGCTTTGGTTTTGTAAAATAAAGACTATTTAATATGTATGCACATTCTCCAGCAATGTGAGTATTTCTCAAATATTACACTAGATTTAAGTGTATGCACGTACTTGCATACTGTGTGCAATTAACTGAATCTGATGCACTGCCAAGAAAGCATGAGAGGAGAATATTTTCCCCTTACCAGTGTAGTTTCAAGCTGGATTCAACTGGTAAGTAATTTTTAATCAGCACTCTAATGTATAATTGAATAATTTTTAGTGAGGTCCTTGGTCTGTATGCTCCTTTCATTTACACTGATTTCACACTGGTGACCTCAGTGGATTTACTCCTGCTTTACACTGTGATGAGAAGAGAAACAGACCACCGATTTCTGAGAATTGTGTTTTAAAAAGTTCTGTAACTGAAGCTTCTTGAACTTTAAAACTGGGTTTGTAAAGTCCACAAGTGAACAAACAAATGTTAAATGGAAAAGAAATCCATTTAGAATGGTCGCTTGACAAACTGGGGTCTGATTCTTTTGTCTCACTTGTGTGGAAAAAACCCCATGGATTGTTTCTGAAGTCTTTGAAGCTCCATTGCTATAAAATGGGGCCAAATGGAGCTAAATTGGTTCCAGGGAGCCTATAGCTGTCTAGCAGAAACTTCTTTTGCTCTGCCTAAACAGCTTCTGAGTAATGAAAAAAAACAGCCAGACCCAAGGGAGGCTATTTCTGTACTTTGCAAAATGGTGAGTGATATTTTGGACCCACTGAAGTCAATGGCAAAACTAATCCTGACCACCGTTGAAGTCACTGTCTCTTTGGATGATATGCCCATGCTGGTGACATTCCTAAATTATCTACTTTTCCAGTTGCTGACTGAAAACTTTGTTGTTTTTTGAAAGAAGGGCAAATTGAAAAGAAAAAATAGCAATTAACTGCTACTTTTAAGACCTGCTGAGTGTAAAGGCATAGAGCTTCAAAAGGCTTATTTGTATAAACGGATCCTGTGCTCTGTTCCACCAGACCAATACCATTAGCTTCAAAGGAATCAAACTGATGTAGTGCCGGTGTAGCAGAATAGAGAGTCAGGCCCAAAGTTTTAAAAGAAGCACTTGATTTCCATTTCCACTCATCCCCAATAACTTGCATTTATGTTGCTCTCTTTTCAGGACCTTGTTCTGTTCTGTTATATTTATTTAGATATGGTATGATCTTGATTTTTATCTTGCAATGCAAAATTGTTTGCCATAAGTAAAAGTGTTTGATCACAGAACATAGCTGTTAGCATAGATTTCTTGTTGGCAAGGTGTCTCTGAAAACCACAATGTGTCTTGTGCTTCAAGAGAAGTTGGCAGTGTCACCTAGCTCTGCTGTCAGTGTGAATGTATTAGCAGCTTGCTTTGTCTGGCCCTGAAAGCAAATGTCACTGCAGGAACCTAAACTTGCACTCTTTAGTTGTGTAGAGTTTCAGAATGCCCATCTTGTTTATCCCATTTACTTCCTTCATTTTTAAGGTTTAATCAACAATTTCTTTATTTATTCTGGTAGTGGGATACTAGCCTTGCTAAAATATTTCTTAACATTGTTTGACCTCTTTCAGCTGAGAAAACATTTTCCAGGGCCAGCCTTAAAAAAGTGTCTCTCTAATTCAGACAGAGAAGATTTGTATCCATATCTCCTAGCTCCCAGGTGAGTCCCTTATTCACAAGACTGTACTGTCATACTTTCTCTCTCTCTCTCTCTCTCTCTCTCTCTCTCTGGCACAAGGAATGTTCAAATATTTATACAGAATGGAACAGCCTCAACAAGAGAGTGAGAACTATCCACCTCAGAATAGCCAGTAGCCTGGTTAGGGCGCTCACCTGGCACGGTGGAGATCTGAATTCAAGTCCTTGCTCCTGAGTTGAGATTCAAACCTGGGTCTCCGACAGGCCATAAGTGCCCTAACCACTGGGCACCAAGGGATAAGGCAGCATGTGCACACACACAGTCCTTTTGTGAAATAGACTGGACTCTTCTGACTTGTTCTGATTTTCCAGTTTGCTGGCAGAGCAGAAAAAAACAATTATTCAGCCAGTTCTACTGTTTAGTTTTCTTATTTATGGAGTACCATAGGCATTCATGGTACTTTGAGGCAGGTAAGACAGATCTTTGTCCTAGGCTTACAGTTGATGGCAAATGACTGATTCACCTGAAGGGTGTGAGGAGGGCAAAGGTAGTCAGAAGGAGGGAGATGCAGCATGAGGGGGTATGGTGTATAGCTGAGAGCATGAGAGAGAAGCTGGAGGATTTTAAAAGTTCTTATTCCTTTTTCTCTAAGTTACTAGATCAGAGGTGTCCAAACTGCGGCACATGAGCTGCATATGGCTCTTTTACAGTTAAAGTGCAGCTGGTGAAGCCCCCCAGCCCCCTGATTCGCCATCTACCAGACTAGGGGAGGAACGCAGGGTTCCCGCCCTGTGTCAGGGAGGGGCTGAGGGATCAGCCCAGCAGATGCACCCCAGCTTTTGAATGTCTGAAGATTGTCATATGTGGCTCAGGGGTCAATAAGTTTGGCCACCCCATACTAAGTGCACAAGGATTTTGCATCAGATTAGACAAGCAGAGTTTTCAGTGGCAATTCGAATGAGAGAGTGGTTGAATGAGGCACATAAAGAGGGGAGATGGTTCTATGTGTAATGGCAGCATGAGTGCAAGAGCTGGGCAGATACAAAGGAAACACTTCGACTGGAGGTTACAGTGCACGTGAGGGAGGCAGGAGATATGGCTGTGGAGCATTGGCAGGAATGGATTTCTGCTTGTCTAATCACAGGATATGCAACTAGTGGGGTGAAAGCTGCCCTCAATCTGCACAAGTTAATATCTTGGATTTGTGATCAGGGTTGTGACTTTGCAAATGGAAAGGAAGCAACTATCTTGAAACACTTAACTTAAATGGTCAGTAGATCTAGGCATGGGATAGTGTCATACCACAGACACACTTCAACCCTGCCCACCCCCACCTCTGCGGATTCATGTTGTATTTGCCTACTTCAGTGCTTAATAATAATATATATTAAAAAAACCCAACAATTTGTGCGTGAAGCCATTTCCCCCTCCAGCTGTGATATAGTCAATTGTGATCCAGTGAGTTTATAAAATAAGAAACACTGTCCTTTAGGAATCCTCTATCTGAAAACGCTGGGTGCTTGTGGAAAAGCTGTCAATAATTTAGTAGGTGCAACTTTCCTGTCCAGGTTGGTAATTACCTTGTACTCCAGCATGGGGCATTTCCCTTTCATGTGAAGTACAGTTAGAACTGTAATCCTGGCCATTAAATACTCATAGCATTTCTCACAGGAACTGGGTTATTTGTTAGTCCCATTGTTCTGGACAAATTTTAACCATTGTATTCTATCTACCATACCTAAATTTTCCCCTATAGTTTGTTGGATAGTCCATAACAGGAAAGTCAGCACAAATGGTTAACAATTTGTAAGTACTAACTTCTTGAATCAGGAATGTCCTGGTAGGCTATTCACAGCAAAGCAATGACTGCATAAATCTCCCTCCACTGTATGTTATAGACTATATTGCATTTAAATGCAGGGAAATTAATTGCATAAGAAGCTAAGATGACAGAAAAAACCTATAATAGTTTATCACATTCCGTGGATTTTATGAGTGTTATAAATTTAAGTTATACGAATTGTATTTATTCTGTAGGCTTCACACATTTTTTTTTTTTTTTTTTTTTTTGAAATGTGCCCAAATAAAATTAGATTTGAGTTGTTTCATCCAGATTTTTAGTCCAGAAGTGTAATTTTTTTTTTTTTTTTTTTTTAAATAGGTCTGAGTTTTTCAATAAAACAGAAACCCTGTTGTTTAAAAAGGAAGCAAAGGCAGGCAAAGGAGATGCCTTCAACATAATGGACAACAGCAGAGTTCAGATCTCATGAAAATTCTCCAGTTACATGGCCACTAATAGCTAAATTATTGATGCAGCGTTGATCGAGGAAGAAGCTTTGGACCATTGGCTATCTTTTTACATTGGCATGTTAAAAGCTGGAATTATAGGAGTGTCATTCCAGATGAGGCCTTTCATAACACAGACAAGCTCTCTTTTCAGATTCAAAGGAGAGAACATGGACTTCGTTTCTAGTGTTGTTTTAGCAAAGCTCAGTATCCTAATTCTTGAATTGAAGGAACTTACATTTGGGAGTGGAGTGGGATAAACAAGGAGCGAGGGACAGAGATCGTATCCTCTTAGGTATCCGGAGGTGAATCCGATGTTGAATTAATTAGTGTAGGATGAGCTTATGAGGTCTCCCCTTTAAAAATAAATAAATAAATTAAAAATAGAACAACCTGCCACATCAGATAATGTAAAATAATGGGTTATTGAACAGAATCACCTTTCTTTCTCATGTTCATGAATCTGGTCTTAGACAGTGTTACGTATTGTTTCCTGTTGGTGTCACAATTATAGAGCCATCCTGTGGAGTTGCCAAGGCATTAGCCCTAACAAAAAGGAAACTTCTTTTAAAAATTGCCCAAAAGGGCAGAAAAATATGTTTTAATTAAGAATTTGTATCCAGATTCACAGTGAAATGTTGCCTTCTTCCCCAGATTCATTGGCTTGTGTTATCTAAGTTCAGGGAGACTTTGTCTTACTTCTTTGTAGACAGATACTTTGCATTTATAAGACTGCCTTCAATCCTGAAATGCTTTTCTAGCCATTGTTCATGGGTGGGAAGGGAAGGGGAAATTAGAGAAAGTTGTTTCTAACTAACTTCTGTTAACCACTGGAACAGTTTACCAACGGCTGCGGTGGATTCTCATGGGCAATTTTTTACATCACGATTGGATGTTTTTCTAAAAGCCGTGCTCTGAATAATTTGGTGAAAGTTCTGTGGCCTGTGTTATACAGGAGATCAGGCTAGATCAGTGGTCACCAACCGGTCGATTGTGATTGGCTGGTTGATTCTGGAGGATCTACCAGTTGATCGCGATCTCTGGCGATGCAGCAGTGTTGTTGCTAAGGCAGGCTCCCTGCCTGCCCTGATCCCACGCTGCCCTCGGAAGTGGCCAGTGTGGCTCTGAGGGCTGGGGTCTCCTTCTGCATGCTGTCCCTCTGCAAGCACTGTCCCCACAGCTCCCATTGGTCTGGAACAGGGAGCTCTGGCCAATGGGAGAGGGTGCTTACAGAGAGGGGCAACGTACAGAGCCACGTGCCCGCCTCCATCCCCTGCTAGGGGGCCGCAGGGGTGCATTGGCTCCTTCTGGGAGCGGCGTGCGGCCGGGGTAGGCAAGGAGCAGTAGTGGTGCATGCCGGGCCGGTGCTGGCGACAGCACGGTCAGAGGAGCCATGAGGGGGCAGCAAGTGCGGCTGGAGGAGCGAGGGGGCCGGCTCCTCGGCCATCGTGCCGCACGCTCAGCGCAGCCCCAACATTGCCGCAGCCACCTTCTGCGGTGGCGGCTCAGAGCTCGGCGACCAAGTGGGGAGGGGAGGCAAAAGGGCCCCTGCGTCTTTAAGGCCACCTGGCTGACGAGGCCTGCGTGAAGAGCGCTGGGCGCAGGATGGAAGGTGAGCGTCGGGGTCTGGTGTCTTGCATTAGGGGGTCTGGGCAAGGGGCTCCCTGGGGCCGGGCCCACAGGGCAGGGCCGCAGGCTATGCTGTCTGGACGAGGGGGCCCTGGCGTGGCGCTGGGGCCTGGGGTGGCGGGGACGGGACCCCGCAGGTGGGGCTGGGCGGCACAGCCCGGCGGGGGACATCTGCAGAGCATGCTGGGCAGGAGAGATTCTCCCAGGGACGGGGGTGGTATCCGTGCCCCCGGGAAGCCTGCAGGAGTCCTGAGCTGGCCCCGGGGTTAATCTGGGGGGGAAATGGGAGGAGTTGGGGGGCATGGCCAGAGGAAGAGCCAAGGGGGGTGTGGCCAAAGGAGGAGCCAAGGGAGAGTGCCTTTTTTATGTTTGCTCCTCCTACACTTAAAACCTGGCTACACCACTGGCAAGGAGCCTGCCTTAGCTGCAGCCATGCTGCACCACCAACTGGGAGCTGCCGGAGGTAGGTGCTTCCTGGTGGGAGGCCACACCCCAGCCCTGAGCCCCCTCCTACACCCTAGAGCTGTCACCCTGTACCCCCTCTTACACCCCAACGCTCTGCCCCAGCCCGGAGCCCCCTCCTGCACCCAAACTCCTTCCCAGAGCTTGCAGCCCACCCCCTCCTGCCCAGGCTAAGCCCAGAGGCCTCTTGTGCACTGCAAACCTCTCGGCCAGAGCCTCCACCCCAGCCCAGTGAAAGTAAGTGAGGGTAGTGGAGAGTGAGCGATTGGGGTGGGGTAGGAAGGATGGAGTGAGCAGGGCAGGGCTTTGGGGAAGGGGTGGAGTAGATCCTGGGTTGCTCTTAAATTCAAAAAGTGATCTTGGGCACAAAAAGGTTGGAGACCACTGGGCTAGATGATCACAGTGGTCCTGTCTGGCCTTAGAATCTTTCCTCGCATTCAGCACTCAGATATATATGCCTTACCTTTAGCTTTGCCATTCACTTTTTAATTGGTTCGTCTTCCTTTTGAATTGCATGAGCTTTGTAAATTTTTAAAGTGACTTATTAAAATGTCAACTAAAATAATCTTTTAAATTTATAGTGGGGGTCTTTTCATCCCAAAGCACTTTTACAAATTACATACAGGGAATCACTTTACCTGCCTGTGAAATCTGCAGCTGTCTAAGAAAAAAGCATATATATTTCTCATTTTTGCCAGTGCACGGATCAGAAGCTGTGAAACTGCCTTGGGGGTTATTGGTTGCATGTGGCAGTTCAACAGGAGGGCCAGTGTGTTACTTGTCTTTCTCCCTCTTTTAGAAAGCAAGATTAATTTTGGTTTCAGAGACTTCCAAGAGAAGGATCTCACCCAGGAAGAATGATTATATTTCTTGTGCCTGTGAGAGGGGCGTTATTAGCTTGCGCTCTGTCTTTTTCATTCATGAGATGTCGTTTGTGAAAGGAGACTACGGGTTTGGCTACACTTGCAGCTGTACAGCGCTGGGAGTTACAGATGTCTTTGTACAGCTATTACGGAAAGCGCTGCAGTGTGGCCACATTTGCAGTGCTGCTGGGAATGGCTGAACAGGCATTCTGGAATACCTCCGAATACCTCTGGAGGCCAATTACAGCGCTTTTAGTGGCCAAACTGGTGGAGCAGCGCTGCATCACCAGCGCTGCAATCGTTATACCCCAGGCAGAGCAGGGAGTACAGCCAGTGCTACAGCCAGTGCTGCAGCCAGGGAGATGCAGCACTGTATGTGCCTTGCAAGTGTGGACGGTGAGTAAGTTGCAGCGCTGTAAACCCACCACCAGCGCTGCAACTCTCCAGTGTAGCCAAGCCCTACGTTACCTAGTTTTCTTTCTGCATTATGTTTAGGGCAGGCTTGCAACACTCAGTTTATCTCTACTATATGTTGTATGTTAAAGGGAAAATATTCTTGGTAGTAGCAACAACCATTGTGGGGCTGCAGATAGTGCACAGGGTTAGCCTTGGGGGACACAAGTTCTTTCTTGCTGGGCCAAAGTGGGCTCAGCTTGGCGGCGGCTAAGGCTTGGATTTTCAAAGGAGCTTAACAGAGTTTGCCAGCCAGATGTACAACTTGTTTAGGGTCCTTTGAAAATCCCAGCCCAAAATGGTTATTTTGTGACAGCTGTGGATTCACGCCATCTGCTTTTTATGTTTCACAAGCAACCATCAGGTTCACCACTAGTAGGCAGTCTCGGTAGAGAGGGCAAGGATGGAATGACCTTCAGAAACTGAACTCCTCCCCGCCATGATAGGGATGTTGCCCACTTGTACAGTTGGTGGTGTTGGGGAGGCTTTCAGTGCTGCTGCCCATACTGTACCTAGTGTGTTGGTGGTGCATTTTGCTGGCAATGGCTTTCAGTCCAGCACTACATTTATTTTTAAGAAATCTGGGATATGGCATAATGCCTACTGTGCACTGTACATTTTCACTGTTGTCTGTATACCTTCTAGCATGAGGAGATGTGTGTGTGTGTGTTTGGAATAGTGGAGAACCGTAGTTGGAGCCAGTCCTTTCACAGATTCTGCTGCATGTAAAGGTTGTTTAGACAAGCTTGCTATTTATTTTCACTCTGTCACCTTTTGGGGGATTCCCGGTTTTAGCTGAACTGGCACTGGTGTTAGCAATACTTTGTCAGGTCGAGATTGGGAGAGCAATTATTAAAAATCAACTTTCTGTCTTCATCTTCTACTCCTTTTTACAGAGCACAGAATTAATAAACTCCTATAGCAGTGTGATTTTTCTTTCCTGATTAAATTAATGTGTTCCCTGTCAGTAAAGGAACATGTGGTGGGTGAGATCCACCCTGCTAAATTTATACCCTGTAATTTTTAGACATTCAGTGTCCCTGCACTGGCAGAGTGGTTGGAGCTAATGCTACCTGCTTTGCAGTTATATCTGCTGGTTGGTATTTATGGGAGAGACTAACTGGGGCAATGAGATCACAAATTGGAATTAACTCTTTGTGGCTGGATCCTAAAACTGATGTTTCATTGGTATGTTCATCAAGTTTCCTAGATTGTAAACTTACTTAGAAGCCCCAGTCATTTTGATTCTAGGTGCTGCTGCAATACAAATAATAAGTATTTATTTAGTTCATTGGCACCCTGAAATTATGGGAAATTACAAACTTGTGCAACATTGGGTCCTTTGGGTGCTACTGTAAATACAAATGTTATATAAAAATAATATCACTCTGACATATAGCCCAGTGGAAATAAAATCCATGTCTAGTAGAATTTCTAGTTTATTAGACATATTTTAACAGAATGTTGACTCTGAGGGGAGTTCTGCGACCCTTGATCATATGGTGGTCCTTCATTCCTAGATTTCTAGAATCCTTTCATGGCTCCAGCTGAGGCGGACATTGCTGTGTAGCTATACCCGCTGTTTCTGTTGCTCCCATGGGGAGATAATTCCAGCATCTATTTGAGAACATCAAAAATTTTTGCACTTCTTTGCATTCTAAACCATCCTCTGCACCACTTTGCTCCGTTATTCCTCCCTCTGTTATATTGCTTTTGTTGAAAATGCCACAGTCCAAGATCCATATTTTTATATCGCAATGTACTGCATTACTTTCCTGTCAGCTTTGAAGCTGTTTTAATATACAACATACCTGACTTGCCGTAGTCATGTTTGTTGGGAAGAATTGGGCACCTATGCTATGCAAAAAGAGTAGGCTCCTCGTCCCTCCCCCACCAAAGAAAAACCTTTGATGACAACCCCATATTAATTTTCATATGTACAGACTGAAACTACATTCCATTGTAATGGAGCCATATAATTTTATTTCAAATAGGGCTTCTGTTAGAATGAATAAGTGGAGTAGATAAGGTGAAATTAAACTCCTGAGAAAAGAATGAGCCTTTGATTTCAATATAATCCCAGCTGTGTGTGTTCATAACACTGTGTTTCCCATTGACAAAATGCAAATACCATTCATTTTTCTGTTACTGATTTGCATACAGAAATCAGGTGAAATCTAATCCAGGCAACAAATGCTGAGTCACTTTATCTTCTGTATTTATTTTTAAAAATTACTGGATAAAGCACATCAAAGAACTCCAATTGAGGGGGAAAAAATCATGTTTTAGGAAAGGTGGTTATAAACTTATTTTTTCACTTAAAGTGATTATTTTCTAGCTCTCTGGCAGTGATTACAGGGATTTCCCAGCTTTTGAATAAATAACTACTTACCTATTTTTTTCCTATTTAACTTGCTCTAGGAATTGCCTTGGGACATAGGTGCCGACTCCGAGGGTGCTCTGGGGCTGGAGCACCATGGGGAAAAATTTGTGGGTGCTTTGCACCCACTGGCAGCTCCCCGTCATGCCCCCCACCTAGCTCACCTCCGCTCCGCCTCCTCCCCTTAGCACGCCATGTCCCCGCTTCTCCCCCTAGCTCTCAGCGCAGTGGCGACAAGTGCTGGGAGGGAGAGGGGAGTCATGGTGTGCTCTGGGAAGAGGCAGGTCCAAGGCGGGAATTTGGAGGAGTCCAGTAGGGGCAGGGACGGTGCAGGGACTTTGGGGAAGGGGTTGGAATGGAGGCGGGGCCGGGGGTGAGCACCCACTGGTGCTGAGAAGAGTTGGTGTCTGTGCCTTGGGGTGGGGTGGGGATACCTAACCAGAACTTCAAGAACTTGGAATGTGAGTGGAGTGGACTTCCAGAAATCTGTGATCTGAAGCGACTTTACTGTAGCTTTCAGTAGTCCTGCGGCTCTAAAAGGCTTCTGCCCTGTGCTGTCACAGTTGGGCTGGACATATTTGTGAGCAAAGGTCTCCAAAGTGCCTTTGAGCGTCAGGTGTAGTCCTTGGCATTCTAAAATGTAACTTTTGGCCTCTCTACATGGTTTGCCACATCTTGGATATAGGCAGGTTTTGGATAGAATGAATGATTAATGGGCTGGAGCTCAAGCCTGCTATTGATCTTAAATATGGCTCCTGAACACTTTGATTTTTGTTCATTTAAAAAAAAAATTCTGTAAAACCTGTCATAATTATTTCCTTGTAATTACAAAGGAAGATGAACATAACTGATTGAGTGCACATTTTCATTGCTGATGAATTTGGCTGATAAGCAAATTGTGATCCATCTGCCACAGACTCCATAAGCACAATTTGCTTATCCAGAACAAACAAATGCTGGAGATTTGTGCCTTGATTTTTGCTCACATACTCGTAGTTCCTATGTAAACTTGATGGGGCACTTGGTGAGAAGTTAGTGCTGTCCTCAGCATGGCAACATTTGCACTTCTGATTTAAAGGACCAGGTCATGTTGATCAAGAACACTCATGGGCGTGGTGTGATGCATGCAAATATATACGTTCCTTTTTTCTCAGTATTACTAATTTATATTACGTGATAGGATCCAGTGGCCCTACTCAGAATCTTGCTCCTAAATTCCACTCATCTTGTTTTGAAACTTCCTTTTGCTCTCTCCATCCTGATTTTTTTTATTGTTGTTTTTATTCTGAAGTATGGCACTTTTGGAATAATAAAAATGGAGGCCATCAGCCACTGCCAGTTCTCCCGTCACAGACACTGAAGTTTCTGGCTACTCTCCTCCTCTGTATCCTTTCACTTGCCCCGGTGACCATATCCATCCTAACTCGTGATCTCCCTCACTCCAGCTCTTATTCCCTACCTTACTCTTGTCCTTAATCTTTCACTCGCCTCAGGCTTTTTCTCTTCACAATACAAACGTACTTTTTAGTAAATTTCTCCCATACAAAAAACACTCCACCCTTTGCCCCACTTGCCTCAGCTACTGCCCTTCTCCTTTTTATTTCTAAGCTCCTTGAACATGCTGTCAGGAGTTCCTCTCCTCCAATCTCAAGAACGGCCAAGCCAGGTCAGACCAAAGGTCCATCTAGCCCAGTATCCTCCTGACAGCGGCCAATGCCACGTGCCCCAGAGGGAATGAACAGGACAAGTAATCACCAAGTGATCCATTTCCTGCCACCCATTCCCAACTTCTGGCAAACAGAGGCTAGGGACACCATCCCTCCCCGTCTTGGCATTAGCCATGTATTCTCCATGAACTTATCTAGTACAGTAACTCCTCACTTAATGTTGTAGTTATGTTCCTGAAAAATGAGACTTTATGTGAAACGATAAGCGAATCCAATATAAGTCCAGCATAAGTTTTAAACAATTTTAAACAAACAGTTTAAATGCATGAATGATTGTGAAGCTTGGTTGAGGTGATGGAATAAGAGGGTGGAATATTTCCCAGGGAATGCCTTGCTGCTAAATGATGAACTAGCAGTCAGCTGAGCCCTCAAGAGTTAATAGGCTGTTGTTAATGTAGCCTCACACTCTGCAAGGCAGCATGGACTGAGGCAGGAGGGAGGAAACACTAGAGATGCAGGGCAGTTGCTGCAAACACTTCACTGCAAAAACTGAACATAATAATGAACCCATGCTATCCAGCTGGAGTACACCACTTCTGCCTCCTCATAGACTCATAGGTCAGAAGGGACCAATATGATCATCTAGTCTGACCTCCTGCACAACGCAGGCCACAGAATCCTACCCATACACTTCTATAACAACCCCTAACCTATGTCCGAGTTACTGAAGTCCTCAAATTGTGGTTTGAAGACCTCAAGCTGCAGAGAATCCACCAGCAAGTGACTCATGCCCCATGCTGCAGAGGAAGGCGAAAAACCTCCAGGGC
>NC_133772.1:71127398-71158310 GCF_003597395.2 Chelonoidis abingdonii
TATTCTTGCAAGCACTTGTCCTCCAGTCTATATCTGGGAAGTTTGAAGTCTCCCATGATCACACATTTCCCCTTAGTGTTTACTTCATTAAAAACATTAAAGAGGTCTCTATCCATATCCAAATTAGATCCCGGTGGTCTGTAGCACCCCCCAAGCACAATCTCAGGGGAGGCTCTAGTAGCTTTCTTTCCCAGTGTGATTTTTTGCCAGACAGACTCTGTCTTGTCCATTCCATCACTTCTTATTTCTTTACAGTTAACCTCATCATTGATGTACAATGCTACTCCACCACCTTTGCAGCAGATGCATGGCTGCACAGGTGCTGACTTTCCAAAGTGTTGGTGGGTGTATGCATGAGTGAGAGAAAGAGAGAGGTGTGCATTGCCCCTTTAACTACGCTGACTCCGCTTCAAGTACATTGCCCTTTTAACCAGATCAGCCAGTTCGCCTGGAAGCAACAGCTTCCAGCAAGCTCCCTCCTTTCTGTCCCTGAGCCTTGTCCCCTAATAAAACCAGATGCAGCTGAGGATGTCCTAGGGTTTGTGTGACTAATTGCTATCAATGAAACCTTGGTACTTCTTAGGGCATGTCTACACTTAAAATGCTGGATCTGCACAGCTGCATCACTGTAGCGCTTTAATGCAGACATTCTGTGCCAACGGGAGAGAGAGCTCTGCTGTTGGCATAGTTTATCCATCTCCCTGAAAGGCGGTAGCTATGTTGGTGGGAGAAACTCTTCTGCCAATAGAGCACAGTCTACACAGGGGGTATAACTACAGTGCCTACGGGTTTTTCACACCCCTGAGCGATGTCGTTATATAGGTCTGTAGTATAGATTGGACCATAGAAATGAATACAAACTTTAAAGCAAGAATATCTGGTCAGCAGCAGCAGTTCAAAGGACCTGCTCATGCAAGGTGTCCAGGACCTTGCAGGATCAAGCCCCAAAAGAGCAACACACACCATCTTTTTTTATAATTGTTTGAAGTAATGGCTCAGTCTTTTGCAGTTAGCTTGCTAGTTCATCATTTACCAGTCTTGCAGTTAGCTTGCTTTTCACTCATCTTCAACATTGAAACCTTACATGTCATCTTTGCTTCCTGGTTGTCAGGAATTTACTCATTACTGTTGTGGCTTTGGAGTCTCAGGACTGCAAGGGATTGGCAGGAGGCTGTTTAATAACAAACTGACATTTATGATTTCGTGCATACACTAATTAAGCTCATAGTATCCCTAAAGTACATTTAGCATCCAAAGTAGATAAACTCCAGGTATGCAATTCCTTGTGCAATTCTTGATGTATTTTTCTTTCCCCTATCCTTTACTGGATGATGAATTAAAGCTTTTTTTTGTTTGTTTTTTGTTTTTTTAAGACCAGTGTTCATGCAGGGTTTCTCCCTTCCAGTTCTGCAGCATGTTTACATGTTTGTTCAAGCCTGAAATTTATATTGAGTGAATGTCGGTCAGAAGTATCCTGTTGACAAGGGAAATCTTAGAGGGCTATGTTTTACTGGGAGAAAAAGTTTGAGTTTCAGACATGGTGTTTGTGTATACATTCACATCTAAAAAGGATTCTTAAATATTAATGTTTTACAAAAGATATTCAACAAACAAGACTACAGGTACCTATTTAGACAGCAGGTTTAAAATGTTTCTGTATGCAAGATCTAATGCTGTGTTCTCAGATTCTATGCTGCATAATATTGAGTCAGCAGTTTGTGAAATAGATATATTTGACTGTTTTTCAAACAAGATCTGTGAGTTATGTGAAGCAAAAGGAAGACCAAGGACAGGATAGGTCTGTTACTTAATGAGGATGAAAAGACAATAACAGAAAATGAAGCAATGGCAGAAGTGTTAAATGTATGTTATTGTTAGGATCTGAGGCTAAAATAGGGAAAGAAATTGTTAAAAAGTACTTACACAAGTTAGATGTCTATAAGTCAGCAGGGACTGATGAAATACATCTTAGAATACTCAATGAACTGGCTGAAGAGATTTTTGAGCCATTAGTGGTTATCTGAGAGAACTCATGGAGGATGGGAGAGATCACAGAGGACTGAAAAAGGGCAAATATAATACCAGTCTGAGGAATAAGGACAACCAGAAGAATTATAGACCACTCAGCTTAATTTTGGTACCTGGAAAGATAATGGAGCAAATAATCAATTTATAAGCACCTAGATGTGGGCGGCGGATGAACCCCTGCTTTGGGGAGGCTAGCCCGCCAAGCTCTCCATAAAAAGAAAAGCCCTGAAGGTCCTCCCAAACCGGAGGAGCCCCAGCCTGCCTGCCCCAACCTGCTGCTGCCGCCGGCCCCTCTCCCAACACACTGCCCAGCCCCAACACCGCCAGGAAGCGGCGTGGACCGAGGGATGTGCTGGCTGTGGCTTCCCGCTGCCCCCATTGGCCTGGGACGACGAACTGTGACCAGTGAGAGTCGCGATCGGTCGAACCTGCCGACGTGGCAGGTAAACAAAGTGGCCCACCCTGCCAGGGTGCTTACCCTGGCGAGCCATGTGTCAAAGGCTGCTGACCCCTGACCTAGATGATGATAAAGTGGTAAGTCATTATGGATTTGTCAAGACCAAATCATGTCAAACCAACCTCATCTCTTTCTTTGACAGTGCAACACATGGATGGGGTCATGCAGCAGATGTAATATAGTTCCACTTTAGAAAAGCTTTTGATACTATCTCACATGACCTTCTTGTAAGAAAACTAGAAAAATATAGTCTAGTTGTAATATAATAGTTGGAAATCCATACTAGGAGTGTAGTGATCAATGGTTCACAGTCAAGCTGGAGGGACATATTGAATGGGGTTCCTCAGGGGTCTTTCCTGGTTCCAGTTCTATTCAATATCTTCATAAATGTTTTGAATAGTGGCATAGAGAGTACAATTACAAAGGTTGCAGATGATACCAAACTGGGAGGGGTTGCAAGCACTTTGAAGGACTGAATTAGAACTCAAAATGATCTTCACAAACTGGAGAAACGATCTGAAATAGGATGAAATTTAGTAGGACAAATGGCAAAGCACTACACTTAGGAAGGAATAATCAACTGTGCAAATACTAAATAGGAAATGACTGCCTAGAAAGGAGTCCTACAGAAAAATATTTGGGGATTATAATGGTCACAAACTAAATGAGAGTCAACAATGTAGTATAGTTGCAAAAAACAAAAAAACACGAACATCATTCTGGGATGTATCAGGAGGAGTGTTGTAAGCAAAACACGAGAAGTAATTCTTCCATTCTACTCAGCACTGGTGAGGGCTCAGTTGGAGTACTGTGTCCAGTTCTGGGCACCACACTCCAGGAAAGATGTGGACAAACTGGAGGAAGTTCCATAAGAGAGCAACAAAAACGATTAAAGGTCTAGAAAACATGAACTACAATGAAAATTGAAAACATTTGTTTAGTCTGGAGAAGAGAAGACTGAAGGGGACAGGGTAGCAGTCTTCTAGTACATTGTTATAAAGAGGAGGGTGACAGATTGTTCTCCTTAAATAGCCCAAGAAGCAACGAGCTTGAATTGCAGCAAGGGAGGTTTAGGTTGGACATTAGAAAAAACTTCCAAACTGTCAGGGTGGTTAATCACTGGACCAAATTACCTAGGGAGATGTTGGAATCTCCATCATTGAAGATTTTTAAGAACAGATTAGACAAACACCTGTCAGGGATGGTCTCGATAATACTTAATCCTGCCTTAGTGCAGGGGACTTGACTAAATAAATAAATAAATATAATTGGAGATATACCCATCTCCTAGAACTGGAAGGGACCTTGAAAGGTCATTGAGTCCAGCCCCCTGCCTTCACTAGCAGGAGCAAGTACTGATTTTTGCCACAGATCCCTAAGCGGCCCCCCTCAAAGATTGAACTCACAACCCTGGGTTTAGCAGGCCAATGCTCAAACCACTAAGATCCCTTCCAGTCCTACATTTCTATGACTCTTCAGAGATAGATAAGCAGGTACCATGTGGTTTATGATGTGAGGGTGAGTCTGCAGCGACTTAAAACTATGGTCTTGTCTGCTCTATGCAAGTGTCCTTGAGCCACCCCTCTATTCTGTTGTCCCCCCCACTCCCCTTAGCACCCTTCATCTCAAAGTTGCCTGGATTTTGGTGAATGAAGATTGTATAGTGTATATGGTTTTGTGAAGCACTTTGATTCTTTGAGATGAAAGGCACTGTGTGTAAAATGTTAAAGTATTTGGTTTAGTGCTCTGTTGGTATCTTGCCTCTTTCCTTAAGTGTTTTGAGATTCCTTGTTTGTAGAGGGTATAAATACAAAACCAAATTCTACTGAATTTAGCGTGTTTGAATATACAGAGAGAGTTGTTAAATTTTGTCAGTTCAGGCTGCCCTGCTGTTAAGCTGCTCGTGCTGTGCTGTTTTGTATTGCTGTGTACTATAGCATATTGCCAACATCGCTTTCACACCCTATCATCAAATTCAGATTTAAGAAACTAAACTAAAACATACATTTCTAGCCAAAGAAGTTTTTTGAAAGGGATATATTTCAGACACTGGTAACATGAATGCCATCAAAACAAAATTATGTGGGACAGTTATTCGCTTAGGACTTAGCACTTTGATATTCTATAAGGGTGTAAACCAAGCTCTTGGCACTAACGAACAGTGCTGAGAAAGTTGGAGCGGTTTCAGAAAACGGTAAATTTGCTGTGCAACTGAGGAGGACATACGTTCACACATGCTGCAGCTGAACTTCCAAAAGATCAGTCTGTAAGGCAGAGCCCTACCATTTTGAGGTGTTGACTTGTAAGCAATGAAGAATTAAAAAGGAACAGAGCTTGGGTAGTGTTCAAGTATTTGAGGTGGTATTGGGGAGTCAATAGGTATTGCCCTTCCTTCTGAACTGATACTTATATGTGATTTTTGAACGGCAGTGTGCTGCTGGAGGTGCCATCTTTTGGAGATATAAAACTGTCCAGACCATTTAGGGATAGGATTCAGGGAGACTTAGACAAATTGGAGAAGTGGGCCACAAGAAACCTCATGAAGTTCAACACGGACAAGTGCAAAGTCCTGCACTTAGGACAGAAAAACCCCATGCACTGCTACAGGCTGGGGACTGTTTGGCTAAGTAGCAGTGCTGAAGAAAAGGATCTTGGGGTTACGGTAGATGGAAAGTTGAACATGAGCCTACAGTGTGCTCTTGTAGCCAAAAAGGCTAATAGCATACTGGGCTGTATTAGTAGGAGTGTTGCCAGCAGATCGAGGGATGTGATTATTCCCCTCTATTCGGCACTGGTGAGGCCGCATCTGGAATATTGTGTCCAGTTTTGGGCGCCACACTACAAAAAGGACGTGGAACAATTGGAGAGAGTCCAGCGGAGGGCAACAAAAATGATTAGAGGACTAGAGCACATGACTTATGAAGAGAGACTGAAGGAACTGGGCTTATTTAGCCTGCAGAAGAGAAGACTAAGGGGGGATTTGATAGCAACCTTCAACTACTTGAAGGGGTGCTCCAAGGAGGAGGGAGCTAGGCTGTTCTCAGTGGTGACGGAGGACAGAACAAGGAGCAATGGTTTGAAGTTGCAGTTGCGGAAGTCGAGGCTGGATATTAGAAAAAACTTTCTGACTAGGAGAGTGGTGAAGTATTGGAATGGGTTACCTAGGGAGGTGGTAGAATCTCCATCTTTAGAGCTATTTAAGGTCCGGCTAGACCGCACCCTGGCTGGGATTATTTAGGGAAAGTGGTCCTGCCTTTAGCAGGGGGTTGGACTAGATGACCTCATGAGGTCCCTTCCAACCTTTTGATTCTATGATTCTATGATTTGTGGTCATGAAAGCCTTTAGACCTTTAGGGGACATCTACACAGCAAATAAACACATCTGGCTGGTCCAGGTCAGCTGATTCTTGCTCGTAGGGCCAGGCCTGTGTAGACATTTGGGATCTGGGGACCTTGCCCTTCATGGGGTCTCAGAGTTCAGGCCCCAGCCAAACTCAAAACATCTAGACAGGAATTTTACAGCCCGGTGAGTCTCAGTCAGCTGACCTGGGCCAGCTGCAGCTGTGCTTTGGGTCTTTTATGCCAATGTGGTTTGGGCTCTGGCTGTCTGAAAAAATGGCCTTTTTCCCCTGATAATTCCACTGCAGTTGAAGCTAGTAGAGGAATTTGAGAAAAATCTCCTTGTTTTATTATTGGCAATCAGGATCCCATTGTGCTAAGGTCTGTATAACTGCATAGGAAAAATTATTCCTGCCTCAAATTGCTAACAGTTTGAGGTCTTGTTTCAGCAAGGAACTTGTGTGTGCCTAACTTTAAGCATGAGTTGATGGGAATGCAACCTGGAGTTGATGGGAATACTTACATACTTAAAAATGGACACAGACTTATGAATCTGAATCTGTGTATAATTTAAAGGTTTGTAGCCTGGTATGGTTGGGGCATGTCCTTATATTTTGGATTTTTATTCTTGATTGTGCTACTTTTTCTACAGTGCCTACAGTTAATGGTTAAGAACGTCTGAAAATATGAAGAAGAAATAACTTGAGAATAGAAAAGCCAGCTTGCTTAAAATCACTGAAGAACCTGAAGAGGTTTGAAAATAATAATCTGGAATGCTGAGCTTGCAGTAGGGGTGGGTGGGCGTTGTGGAACTTTAGCATGTAATCAGCAGGTGGCTTTCCATTATGAGAGACTTTTATGGGGGAAATCCACTGCAGATATCACCTAGTTATTCAAATTCCCGTTATGCTCAATGGGTAGAAGCCATGCCCTACTGTCATTCCTGCTTCATGGGATAATCTTGCTGTAAGCCCCACTGTCTCCCATTCGTGGAGACTCTTAGTGTAACAGAGCTGCACATTTCTTAAGTCTCAGATGACTCCAAGGGATCATGAGCTTTATTCTTCAGGGAGAATAAGGGCTTAACTCCTTTACCCCTGAGTTCTTTTTATGACAGCCAAAATGCACTATATATAGTTTTTAGGGGTTAAGATCTTAATTATGCATATCTCTGAAAGACCCAGTAATCTTCTGGCTGCTTGCCATTCTAATCACAGTTTTTAGTGATGAGTGTGTCACCTTTGAGACCGCAATTAAAATCCTGTGGCTGGCCCATGCTGGCTGATTTGGGCTGCGGGGCGTGGGCTATAAGGGGCTGTTTAATTGCAGTGTAGACGTTTGTGCTCAGACTGGAAGCCAGGCTCTATGACGCTGTGAGGTAGAAGGGTCCTGGGGCTTGGGCTGCACCTGGAGCCCAAACATCTGCACTGCGGTTAGTCCAAGCCCATTTTAGAGTAGACATACTCTAAGAGGCAGCTGAGGCCATTGAACAGGGCACTGGGCTGGGACTCGGGAGACCTGTCCTTGACCTGCTCTATGACCTCAGGCAAATTTTTATTCCTGTGCCTCAGTTTCCCCCAACCCTTCCCTGTCTTGCATCTCTAGCTGTAAGCTCTTTTGGGCCACGGCTGTCTCCTATGTGTATGTACAGTGCCCAGCACTGTGGATGTGGATCTCAGTCATGGAATCTTAATTATTACAGTAACGCAAATAAATAATGTGATAGTGACAGCATACACCCCTGATGCTCAAAGGAAAAGAAATGGAGGGAGTCCATCTTTCTATTGTTTACTTGAGCAATGCAGAAGACCCTTTTGCCACGTTTTCACAGTATTTACACAACGGTGCCTCGCTACTGTAATGTGCAAAGTCAACAGGGTCTCTCTCCATCACACAGGATAAGCAGACTTCTCGAGAGCAGATCACATGCCCATATCCTATGAGGTGCTGAGCACAGTTGACTACCATTGCGGTGTGATTGGAGTTGCTATGTGTCCTCAACTATCAGGATTATGGCTCTTTTTGTTCATCGGTCTAGTGCCAGATTTAAGCAGTATTGACTGGTGGCATGTCTTTGAATAGATTTAATTTCTTCATCTTCAAGGCTTGTTAAGTCTAAACTCCTAAGTAAAGTTTTGCACACACTCTATTTTGGCTTTTTGCAGCTGAAACAGGAGATTCTCTCAGTTGTATCGACAGGGCAAACAGAAATTACATCCTTTTAAAACAGGAAGGATAGTCTTGTGGCTAAAGCACAGGACTGGGATTCAGGACTCCTAAATTCTGTTCCTTGCTGTGCTACAGATTTGTGTGTGTCCTTGCTAAGTCCCTTAAAGTTTCTGTGCCACACTTTAAAATATTGAATATGAGACTGGCACCTCTATGCTAGTGGTTTTGTGGTGACAAATTCCTTACAGGCATCAAAGTGCTTTAAGACCCTCGAATGACAGGTGTGCTAAAATTTTGGCATATTTATCCTTGCTATCTTAGAAGGAAGAGACCTGATTAGGTAATTTAAAAGTTAAATGGGGCAATGTCTGACCTTTCCTTTCCATTGATTTCTCTCCTGTTTGTCACTGCTGATAACATTTCTTCTTACCGTCCTGGCAACCATGTCAGGAGCCAGTTTGATAATTAAATAAGAAGCCATTTCCTCTGTCCACGCTTTGCCCATTCTGTTTAAAAAGTTTGTATTGGTTTGGTGTCACCTATTGCTACTTCGTGGGCTGTTTACAAACAGGCAATGTCCCTCTTTTTCCCCACCGCTAAGCAGACCTCATGAGCTTTGGCCATGTGTGTTTTTGTCTGTGTTCAAGCAGAAGTAACAGCTGTAGTGGAGACAGCTAAACTCAAGCCTGGGGATTTCAGCAGAAATCCCCAGCTGAGAAGCCCAGCCATGCAGTATTGTGGGATTTAAAATAAGCCCAGTGGTCCTCTGTTCCATCGTTGTACAAAAAAATTCTCTGTCCTAGTCACTCCTCAGAAAGGAGAAGCAAATCTATTCATTAACTAACATTTTAGTAGCATGTTAATTTTAGACCCTTGAGTGATGTATACAGTGTACACACACATCTTTGTACTCAGCTTTGAAATGCTGCCATTTCTGGGGTGGAGCATGTCAGCTGTTTAACATAACAATGCTATATGATGATGCTTAGAATAGAAAGTAAAGAATATAGAGTCCATATCTTATTGTTTATGGTAGTGTTGATGACATGTTGGGTGCTCTCCAGACATGCAAGAAAGAATAGCCCCCTGCACTGAGGAACTCCCAAGACGGACATCCAAGTAGTGGAGGATAGGGGAAAGGCATCAACAAACAGATTTTTTTAAAAAAAAATAGTCTAAGTTTCAGGTAACCCAGCAAAGATAAGTCTTTAAAATAGATTTAAATAGTGTAGAGGGTGATGGCTTAGTAGAGGGGTGGCCAACCTGAGCATGAGAAAGAGCCAGAATTATTCTTATGGGTTGACATTATATTATACCTGTCCATCTGTCTTCACGAGTAGCCCCCACAACTTCTAATGTTGGATGCATCGGAAATGTAATCATCAGGCAATTTAAGTGGTAGTGGGTGGGAGAGAGGGATTAAAATTGCTGAGAGATTAGTGTCTTCAAATAATCACTAGTGAGTGTCTCTTTCTTTGCTTGTGACAGATGGTTTATGTGCTGTTGATGGATCCAGAGGGAGCTAGCCTGTCTCATCCGTCACTTCTTGGAGCCAGTTTGGAAGCAGATTGGGATGCTTGTCTTTTGTTCTGCCAATGCCTCTTTGGCGGTAATGCAGACAAAAGCAAATCCAGCTGGAGTCTGGGCTCTACAGGGATTTAGGAAACAGGTTGACAAACAAACAGCTGTAGACAAACTCATTGGGTGGCATCAAATGTAATTATTTAAGAAGAAATGGAAAGGAAAATGAGTTTTTGTTTGTATTACTTTATTTACTTCTATTAACAAGGGATTTCAGTGTACTTTACACATTTAGAGGAATTCAGGACCCTGAGCAATAGGTGTACTATCTCCATTTTACAGGTGGGTAAACTGATGCAGAGATGTTAAGTGACTTGTACACAGAGAATCAGTGGTAGAGCCAGGAGCAGAACTCCCAGTCCTTATGTTCAGTATTCTCCTATGAGCACAGGTGAGCACTGCCTCCCCGTTTCGGGTACTGAGTGTTAGTAAGTCAGATGTTTCAGTGTTGAGAGGAGGAAAGCAAGAGAGGTAACAGGACCTAACTGGTTAGTTCTCTTGCTCTCGTGTGGACAGTGTAGAGCAGTGATTCTGAATCTGCGGACTGCTTGTGGCCCAGTCAGCACACAGCTGCGGCCCATGTGACATCCTCAGGGCCATACAGGTAGTATATATGTTGTGTGGATGCGGCCCATGTAACACATGGAGAGCTGCCTGCGCAGCCCACAATAGTAAATAGGCTGAGAACCACTGGTGTAGAGGCCATTGTCTGTTAAGTGCTTGCATGATGTTGTCCTGAGTCAAGTCTGATGAGTTACAATGCATTTATATCAGTGCTTGAATGGAACCAGAACACACCATTGAGAGCCAGAATAGTTTTCAATACCTCTGATGGGGGTGTGAGCAATGAAATGAAGTGAGGACACAGAAGGCCCAGGACCCTCCCCCTAGGCCAGCTGTGAGCACAGACCCGGCTACCTCCACTTCCTCCCCTCCAATTGTATTTGAGACAGCAGTGCAGGGCTGCCAGCACTTGAGGTATCGGGCTGGGGCACCTGCATCTTACCCAGTGGGGGAGCCCTGCTGGCATTCCAGTGCTGTGAGCTGGGAGGGAAGGCCCCAGCATTCCTCGAGCCTCCTGGCCCAGACAGGGCAGCAGTGGGGAAGGAGGCTGCAACATGGATGAAGGTGTTTTCCACAGGCAGCTGGGGTCCCTCAGTGCTGTACAGTATCCCTGCCTCCCTTGTGCTGTCTAGGCTGAGCATTGTCCTGGCACCGAGGGCCCATCCCAGCACTTCTTTCAGCTTAGCACATCCCCAGCCCATTACCTTCCCTGCAGACTTGGCTGGGTGGGGAGGTAGCAGCTGCTGAGTGTCTGCTCAGAGCTGGCCATGGTGGGGCCTGTTTTCACCTCCTGTTTTTTCCCCTGTCACTTTTAATGCATTGTGTCCGAGCCTGGTTGTCATAAGTAGATAGGTAAGGTAAGGGTTAAGTTTCTTTTACCTGGAAAGGGTAACCAAACACCTGACCAGAGGACCAATCAGAGAAATGATTTTAAAAACCCCCCCCCCCCCCCCCCCCCCCTCAGGGTGGGAATTTGTATACTCGGGTCTTTTTTGTTTTCTCGGCTGTGAGTAAACAAGTTTTCCTCCTAACTCCTTCTTATCTCAAATATTATACCAAAAGTTGGAGTACAAAGAACCCAAAGCAATTCGGCTGTGAGGAGCTTTGGGTTGTATTTACAGATGTGGATGGGGTCTTGTTGTTTCCTCGCTGTGAGGGACAAGCTACCTTGCTGATTCCAATCTTCTCTCATTCTACTAAGGGGCAGTGAAGAAAACCGGGAACAAGTAAAATCGGCTATGATATGCTTTCTTGTACTTACTGATGTGATTGCTGGTCTATTTAATTGGCTATTTTAAATCAGACTGGGTATTCAGATTTCTTAAGTAGGAGCCTGTATAAATGTTTATGCAAGTTATTAGTCTGTATTGTCTCTTTTCTTATAAAGCTTTCTTTTTTTTCAAAACTTGTGGAAGTTTCTTTTCTAGTAAGGCAAGAAGTGAAACCTCTGTATCAGGTACCTGTCTCCTCACGGAAGCAGGCACGGGGAAAGGCAAAGCCAAGCGTTGTAGTTGCATCTCAATTGTCCGAGGGTAGAGAACGCTTATCTGGGAACAGAGAACCGGTTCTTGATACTCGCAGGCTAGACCAAGAGACAAGCCTGGGAAGGAGGGGGGAAGGGTTTCTCCCTGCTTTTAGCATCCAAGGGATTTGGACTAGTGTCCCCAAGAGGTGGACACCAGAGAGAGGAAAGGGGGGTCAGGCCCTATAATTCCTGACCTGGTGGCAGCCTATCAGATCTAAGCTGGAGATTAAGCTTAGAGGATTTCATGCGAGTACCTTATTTTTGAACTCTAATGTTCAAATTAAGGAATATTACTTGACACTGGTGCTATAGGAATCTAATGCAATCCTCCATGAAGGAAGAGATCTGATTCACTGTGATTAAACTGACCGTTGTATTTTAGCAACAAGAAGGTGATTAGGGAAAGTGTGGGACCCTTACTGAATGGGGGAGACAACCTAGTGATAGATGATGCGGAAGAAGCTGAATGCTTTTTTGCCTTGGTCTTCACGGACAAGATCAGCTCCCAGGCTGCTGCACTGGGCAGCACAGTATGGGGAGAAGGTGAGCAGCCCTTAGCGGTGAAAGAACAGGTTAAGGTTAGAACAGCTGGACATGCACAAGTCCATAGGTCTGGATGTAATGCATCCGAGGGTGCTGAGGGAGTTGCCTGATGTGATTGCAGAGCCTTTGGCCGTTATCACTGAAAACTTCTGGTGATTGGTGGAGGTCCCAGATGATTGGAAAAAGACAAACATAGTACCCATCTTTAAAAAAGGGAAGAAGGAGAATCCACGATACTACAGACCAGTCAGCCTCATCTCAGTCCCCAGAAAAATCAAGGAGCAGGTCCTCAGTGAATCCATTTTGAAGCACTTGGAGGAGAGGAAGATGATCAGGAACAGTCAACCTTGATTCACCAAGGGCAAGTCATGCCTGACCAACCTGATTGCCTTCTATGACGAGATAACTGGCTTTGTGGATATGGGGAAAGCAGTGGATGTGTGATATATCTTGACTTTAGCAAAGCTTTTGATACCATCTCCCACAGTATTCTTGCCTGCAAGTTAAAAAAGTATGGATTGGATGAATGGACTATAAGGTGGATAGAAAGCTGGCTAGATTGTTGGGCTCAATGGGTAGTGATGAATGGATCGATGCCTAGCTGGCAGCTGGTATCAAGCGGAGTACCCCAGGGGTCTGTCCTGAGGCCGGTTTTGTTCATCATCTTCATTAATGATCTGGAGGATGGTGTGGATTGTACCTTCAGCAAGTTTGCAGATGACACTAAGCTGCGGGGGAGAGGTAGCTATGCTGGAGGGTACGGATAGGGACAAGAGTGACCAACACAAATTGGAGGATTGGGCCAAAAGACATCTGATGAGGTTCAACAAGGACAAGTGCAGAGTCCTGCACTTAGGATGGAAGAATCCCATGCACTGCTACAGGCTGGGAACTGACTGGCTAAGCAGCAGTTCTGCAGAAAAAAACCTGGGGATTACAGTGGATGAGAAGCTGTATATGAATCAACAGTGTGCCCTTGTTGCCAAGAAGGCTAATGGTGTATTGGGCTGCGTTAGTAGGAGCATTGCCAGCAGATCGAGGGAAGTGATGATCCCCTCTATTTGGCACTGGTGAGGCCACATCTGGAGTACTGCATCTAGATTTGGGGCCCCCACTACAGAAAGGATGTGGATAAATTGGTGAGCCTCCCGCGGAGGGCAACAAAAATGATTAGGGGACTGGAGCGCATGACTTATAGGAGAGGCATTCTGCGCCAAAAAATTAAGAATTCTGTGCACAATATTTTAAAATTCTGTAAGTTTTATTTGTCAATAAATAAATGTAGAGGCTCAAGCATGGCAGTGGGGAGTACAGGCCACTGGCTGCACGAAGGTGGGAGATCACCCTGCAGTTTCCCTTCCCCTGTCCCTGGTACATGGACTCAGTGGTGAGGTTGCACCTGACCCTGATACAGTACAAGGCTTGAGCCTGCCCCAGAAACGTCGTGGGGCCCTGCCTCTCTGCACCAGGCGCACCAGGTATGGGGTAGGCAGACTTAACCAGGTAAATTCAAGTGTGAAGAGGCTCAGTGTGGGGGCATCCAGATGTGGGGTGAGAGGATTCTGTGTGGGACAATCTGGGTGCAGGCAGATTGTGGGGGGATCTGGATGTACAGAGACTCGTTTTGGGGGTTTCAGGTATGGGGCAATGGGACTCTGCTGGGGCTTCCAGTTGAAGGTGATTGGAGCTCAGCATAGGAGTCTATGTGCTGGGGGAATAGGGTTGGGTGGGGGTTCTGGGTGCAGCTGGGAATCAGTGATGTGGATGTCTGGATGTGGGGCTTCAAGGTGATGCAGGGGGGTGGGGCTTGTCAGGATGGGGATTTGAGAGTAGGGAGCTGAGTGGAGTGGTGGTCTGAGGTGCGGACGTGAGGGTCTGGAGGCAGGGGCTCCAGATGCAGGGGTTGAGGTTCAGTGGGGTGGGGTTTGGGTATGGAGTGCTAGGGGGTTTTCTGGGTGTATGGAATGAAGCTTGGCAGGGGTGTTTGAGTATGGAAAGTCCAGTTGCACGGGGGTTGGGCAGATGGGAGATCAGCTTCCTATACAATGAACCCTTCCCTGCAGCTGAGGAGTGATGGGAGCAGGAAGCAGGGGAGGATGCTGAGCTTCCTGCAGCTGGGGGAGGTTTCTGGGGGTGAGTCTGACATAGTCCCAGCCACTCCTTGCAGGGAAAGAGGAAGTCTTGTCTTCTCCTGCTTCCAGCCCAGCTGGGACTAGCAGCTGATACTGGCTTAAGGCAGGAGCCACTGTCTGGGGTGTCCCCAGCCTTGTGGTTATTTCTCTCTCCACTGGCTGCTCTGGGTGCCTGAAACAATGTACCTGGCACGTGTATCTACTAGGGAGTGGCACGTGATTGCTCTTGAAGCTTCCCTTTGCTTCCCCGTCAGAAAGTCATTTTTCTGCGAGGAAGCCAAGAAATCTGCAGGGGACATGAATTCTGTGCATGTGCAGTTGTGCAAAATCCCCCAGGAGTACAATGTAGACATACCCTGAGTTTCACCATATTTACTGTGTGTAGATATTTTGGAAAAGACCTTAGAAACTCTGACCTACTCTAGGTAGATGTTTAAAGATCTTATTGAACTTCTTGCAGCAGTTTGTCCTGATATCCTTGGCCCAAAATGTCACTAACTCTAGTTATTGCACTGTACCTTTCACCTATAGCTGCATTTCAGTGGTGCTATATGTTCTATAGTTTTTAACGGGCTAAAGGTGTCCTGTCAGAAATACCCATTTCTGGCTGTGATGATAGAAAGTGGAGTGCTCAGAGATGGCTTATTTTTGTGGGGAGTGGGAATTGCTGCTGTGGTGTTCAAGCTTTTTTAGCAACTATTCAGTATTTAGATGCCAGCATTTTTGGAAGTAGCTGTTTAAATCAGACTGGTTTCCCTCGTCCAGTCCCCTTTTAAAATGACACGAGGTCCTTTTTATTCAGCCCAGATGGTGTGCTTTTTTTTAAGTGAGTGGTGCGTTGCAGTGAAAATGGGCCACTTTTTCTTTTTTCCTTTTTTTTTTTTTTTAAACTGAACATATCCATGCATCTAGTGTTTAGTTTGGATTCAGAACAAGAGAGGCTGCAGGGTAAGTATGTCAGCTATTGGAAAGCTTACTCTGCCAGACTGAAGGAATTTCTGCCATTGCCAATAGGCTGCACAAAAACTGACGTGTATGGACTGTATTTTAAACCCTGGTTCATCCCTACAGGGAATTAAACTGGGTGATCTAATTTGGTCCTTTCTGTGGCACCCCGCTCTGAATTATCCAGCAGGCCGTGCCTTGGGTGAGGTGGAAGGCAATAAGCAAGAGCATCACATTCCCAAGGGTTGAGAACTAACAACTGGATTGAGGCTCTCTTTATGGGCTTTGGGGTTTTTTGAAGTTGATTCAGTAGAGGAGAGTGAAGGGGATTTTTAAAGCCAGTAAGCAAAAAGAGAAATGTAACTTAAACTATTCCACATGTGGAATTGTTTTGACAGCTCTATGTCCACAATTGGATTCTTTAGAGGTGGAGTAATCTGAATAATGAATATCTAGATACATTTAGTATATGATTTAAATGCTTCAGCTCGTAACCTCTGACTTTTCTAGCAGTTGATAAGGACCATCTTAGAAAGCAGTTGGTTGGTAGTCTAGATATTGCACTGGAATTAAGGAGATCTCTGTTCTAAACTTACCCCTGCAACAAACCGCTTGTGTGACTTCAGGCAAATAATAATCCCTTGGTATCTCCGTTTCCCCTTTGGTAATACATCCCTGCCTGAAAGGGTGGTTGTGAGGATAAGTTCAGTGGGTGCCATAGAACAGTCTATAAATATTTTACTGGGTAATAGATGGGATTTGATGGCTGTTCTCAGAATGTCTTAGTCTAGTTGGGAAAGGACAATTATAGTCGATTTATTAAAGTGGGATTGTAAGAATGTTCAAAGGTTTCTGTCTCAATGAGATTTCCTTTAGTTATGTGGTCGCTTTGACATGAGTCTGAGGAACATGGCCAGTTTATTTTCAGGAAAAATATAAATAAAACCAGAAGCAGATGTTGGGCTTTTGACCCTCTCTCCCCTCAAGGGGCTTCAGAGTCTGTAAGACTACTGTCTTTGTATCATGTACATTGGAAATGCATCTGACAAGCTTTCTTCCTCTGAAATTCTGTGATCTTTAGAGAGGAAAGATGGATGTGTGGTTAAGACAAAAGTCTGGGAGTTGGGAGACCTTGGTTCTGTTCCTAGCTCTTCCACAGACTTCTTGTGACAAGTCATTTGCTCTGATTGTATCTATACCAGGATTTTAATTTCAAATGGGTGCAGCTCCGTGTGTGATTTGAGAACTGTTAGATGACATGGTGGCAAAAAACAGATTAAACTTTTCTATAACTTCCTCCGAGGCAGTCATCTATGGATCTGCACCTTTTGGGAATGGCAGATTAGAAAATCCTAATGTCTTGTAGGTTTCTGTGCCTTAATTTCCTTTTCTATGAAATGAGGATAACACCCCCTCGCAGTGATTAACAGCTATAAAACATTTTGCTCTTTCCATCCCAGGATCTCTTTAGAAATACCTATCATTGTTATAATTAAATAGCAACTGGCTACCAAAAAAGTGTTCCTTTGATGCAGTGCTGACCTCTCTATAAAATGTATATTTTGAAAATCCTGCTGAATCTTCAACTGCTGGATGCTGTATAATAAATCTAAGGTGAACACAGATCAACTGTACCTTCACAAGGGGAAAAATAGTTCCAGCTGTTTTGTTTCCTATTTCTTTGCCTAGCTAAAGAAAACCTTGTTTGGTATGATAGTTATAGGTTCTCTTCGTTTGCAGGCATATGTGTTGTATTATTAGCACAGTGGTGGCTTTTTGTTCATAGAGGGTTGCTGTAATATTGACAGATCGTTTTCACCTTCTGCATTATTGCTAAGCAGATACAGATCAGTGATGAGAGAAATGACTTGAACTAGATTAAGGCAGCAATAGAAGTTGACTTGGTGGTTGAGCATAAGAATGCCAAACCTGTTGTGTCTATGGGTATGTCTGGCAGCGCCTTAACGTGGCTGTGTAGTCGCGGCTCCAGTGCTGAGAGAGAGCTCTCCCAGCACTAATAATACCACCTCCGTGAGGGGAATAGCTCCCAGCGCTGTAGCACTGTCTACACTGGCACTCTGCAGCGCTGAAACATCGCTCGAGGGGATGTTTTTTTGCACCCCTGAGCAAAGAAAGTTTCAGCGCTGTATGTGGCAGTGTAGACAAGGCCCATGACAGTGCTCTAAGGCTCTGCCCTAGTCATGTGTTTATTGCTGGCAGTACTTGCCAGCAATGGCTGTAGTTGAACTGCTGGTCCACACAACTGTCCCTGCAGGATAGCCCAGGACAAACCATTTTTAATTAGGTGGGAGGGATAGTTCAGTGGTTTGAGCATTGGCCTGCTAAAGCCAGCATTGTGAGTTCAATCCTTGAGTGGGGTATTTAGGGATCTGGGGCAAAAATTTGTCTGGGGATTGGCCCTGCTGTTAGCAGGGGGTCGAACTAGATGACCTCCTGAGGTTGCCTCCAACCCTGGTATTCTATGATTCTTGTTTAAAACCAATTTAAACCAGACTTGAATTGGCTTATCCTATTCCCCTGTCAGCAATGGATGCTTTTCTTGGTTAAGAAAAGGCTAGAGTGAGCAGGCACTGAGCTCAGGGACTCTTTCCAGCGTGTGCTAAATAGCAGCATTTCTGCACTGGGAGGTGAGGAGAGTTAAATCTGTTTCACTTGAACAGGAAAGCAGTGAAGCAGGGAGTGAAAGAAGGTTTGGATGAAATTGGTAAAAACAGAAAAGGAATTGTCGGCTGTGTGGTCTAATTGGGTCTGTTTTGGGCTCAGTGGCGGCTGCTTTTTTTAACAGCACTGGAGACTGAGTTAATAGCAGAGCCTGTAGTTAAAGCTGCCCAATTTTGTCCCATGATAAGTAGGGCTCTACCAAATTCATGGTCCATTTTGGTCAGTTTCGCGATCATAGGATTTGAAAAGTAATAAATTTCATGATTTCAGGTATTTAAATCTGAAATTTCACGGTGCTGTAATTGTAGGGATCCTGACCCAAAAAGGAGTTTTGGGGAGGGGGTGACAAGGTTATTGTAGCGGGGTGTATGTGCCTGCAGTACTGCTACCTTTACTTCTGCATTGCTGCTGACAGCAGCGCTGCCTTCAGAGCTGGGCGGCCAGAGTGCTGTCAGCTCAGAAGTAAGGATGGCATGGTATGGTATTACCACCTGTACTTTGAAGGCAGCAGCGCATGAACTGGGCCCTTGGTCAGCAGCCGCCAGTCTCCAGCTGCCCAGCTCTAAAGGCAGCAGCGCAGTAGTAAGGGTGGTATGGTATGATATTGCCATCCTTACTTCTACGCTGCTGCTGCTGCCCAGGTCTGAAGGCGCACAGAAGTAAGGTTGGCAATACCGCAACACCTCTAAAATAATCTTGCAACCCCCCCCTCCCTCTCAACTCGCTTTTGGGTCAGGGCACCCAATTTGAGAAATGCTGGTCTCCCCTGTGAAATCCGCATATATAGGGTAAAAGCACACCAAAGACCAGATTTCATGGCCCTTGACACGTTTTTCATGGCTGGGAATTTGGTAAGGCCCTAATTATAAGACCTGATTGTCAGTTGCTTATAATTTTGCCAGTCTTTAATGGTTCAGGCTGAACAAATGTCTGCTGCAGGCTGAATTTTGAGGGGGAAGTTTCAACAAAAACAGCTCAGGCATTTGCAAGAATAAAATTAGGGAAAAATGCGAGGGATTTCGGGAAGAGTCTGATTGTCCACCATCCCTACCTCACCTTCTCATCCAGAGTCAGGGCCTGGCTGGGCAAGGAGCTTAAGGAGGGGCAGGGTAGGGAGAAAACAGGGATGAGGAAAAGGAAATCCTCCATATCCCATCCTGTACTGTCACTTCTTGTTCCATTTCAGACCTAAAATGCAGCTTTGGAGAACTTACCTTTCCCCTAGGGTGTCGTAGGGGGAACCCTATCCCTGAATCTTCATTTTCGACCTGCAAACTAACCACTTTCCTAATTGCATATTTGCATACTCCCCATATCATCTTCCTTCATTGGAATTTAGTTCTCTCGGTGATGTTTGCATTTGTAAGCTTCAGTGCATAAAAATACAAGAGCTTGACTGATATTACTGGTTAGAGTGCCTCATGTTAAACGTAGCACTAAACTTCTCCAGCATGCTTCTATCCTGATCTGCAGCATTCCTGCCATTCTAGTACTGAACTCCCTCTCCTTGGCAGACTGCTTTAATGTGCCAACTGCCTTACTAGCATGTGAACAGATGTATGCCAGGGGACTAGATTAGAAAGCTCACTTTTAATTTTGACTAGCAGCACTGTATTTAAAACTGAATTGAAAGGTTAATATTCATTAACTAACATGCCACCTAGCTTTGAGGTGGTAGGAATATGTTCTGCAGACACAGTACTGATCAGACAAAGGTATGGGGATTTGGAGTCAGTGTGTAGTCTCTCATGAACTTGTTAGACTGGAAATATTAGGAAGGAAGAGAGAGATTAAAGCTAACTCTGCTCTAGTGGGTGGGAGGAAGGAGAAAGGAGGAGATATAGTGAACCCCTTTCGCAGCATTGTGAAGGGGCAGCCTGTTCATTGTCTGTGTTTAATCTGTCATTGATGGACAGTATTATCATTGGCTCACCATGTGTTCTTTATCTACCACAGGGATATGCCTTGTGAAGTTAAAGCAGGTCCTGTATATTGGGTGTTTGGTTTTTTACCCCCCTTCTGTTGCAGAGAGCCAGCTGTTGCCTGGGAATAACTTCACAAATGAATGCAACATTCCTGGAAACTTCATGTGTAGTAACGGACGCTGTATCCCAGGGGCCTGGCAGTGTGATGGGCTGCCCGACTGCTTCGATGAAAGTGACGAGAAGGAATGCCGTGAGTGACCCCTCTGATTATCTTACATGTTTTGTACCTTGAGGCTCAGTTAGATAGCATTATTTGCATGTGTTGTGGTCTATATTCTTCCAATGATGAAGCATCTGCCTGACTTGTTGTTTGCCTTTTGTTAGTGACAAATAATGTACCTTTACAGTACCTTTTCATCCTGCCACTAGCCTGATCAGAGCCTTCTCCTCTGCATCTCTTGCTATTTGGAATAGTTCCTTTATCTCACCACCTCATCAACTCTCCACCCTATTTTAGATATTTGCTGAACACATCTCTCATCTGTAATGCTTAATTTTTTCTTCCTCTGATAGATTGAACTCTTGAAGCAGCTTCAGATGAAACATAATCATCTTGCTGGCTTACAGTCTTTACAGTTTAGAAGTGTGAGCAACAAGGGTGACGTTGTGGTGGGAGTCTGCTATAGACCACCAGACCAGGGGGATGAGGTGGACAAGGCTTTCTTCCAGCAACTAATAGAATTTACTAGATCACAGGCCCTGATTCTCATGGGAGACTTCAGTCACCCTGATATCTGCTGGGAGAGCAATACAGCAGTGCCCAGACAATCCAGGAAGTTTTTTGAAAGTGTAGAGGACAATTTCCTGGTGCAAGTGCTGGAGGAACCAACTGGGGGCAGAACTCTTCTTGACCTGCTGCTCACAAACAGGGAAGAATTAGTAGAGGAAGCAAAAGTGGATGGGAGTCTGGGAGGCAGTGACCATGAGATGGTTGAGTTCAGGATCCTGACACAAGGAAGAAAGGAGAGCAGCAGAATACTGACCCTGGACTTCAGAAAAGTAGACTTTGACTCCCTCATGGAACTGATGGGCAGGATCCCCTGGGAGAATAACATAAGGGCGAAAGGAGTCCAGGAGAGCTGGCTGTATTTTAAAGAATCTGTATTGAGGTTGCAGGAAAAAACCATCCTGATGTGTAGAAAGAATAGTAAATATGGCAGGTGACCAGCTTGGCTTAACAGTGAAATCCTTGCTGATCTTAAACACAAAAAAGAAGCTTACAAGAAGTGGAAGTTTGGACAAATGACCAGGGAGGAGTATAAAAATGTTGCTCAGGCGAACAGGAGTGAAATCAGGAAGGCCAAATCTCACTTGGAGTTGTAGTTAGCAAGAAATGTTAAGAGTAACAAGAAGAGTTTCTTCAGGTATGTTAGCCACAAGAAGAAAGTCAAGTGTGGGCCTCTTACTGAGTGAGGGAGGCAACCTAGTGACAGAGGATGTGGAACAAGCTAATGTACTCAGTGCCTTTTTTGCATCTATCATCACGAACGAGGTCAGCTCCCAGATTGCTGCACTGGGCGGCACAGTATGGGGAGGAGGTGACCAGCCTTCTGTTGAAAAAACAAAGTGGTTCAGGACTATTTAGAAAAGCTGGACAAGCACAGGTCCATGGGGCCGGATGCACTGCATCTGAGGGTGCTAAAGGAGTTGGCGGATGTGATTGCAGAGCCATTGGCTATTATCTCTGAAAACTCATGGTGATCGGGGGGGTGCTGGATGACTGGAAAAAGGCTAATATAGTGCCCATCTTTAAAAAAGGAAAGGAGGAGGATCTGGGGAACTACAGGCCAGTCAGCCTCACCTCAGTCCCTGGAAAAATCATGGAGCAGGTCATCAAGGAATCAATTCTGAAGCAGAGGAGAGGAGAGGAAAGTGATCAGGAACAGTCAGCATGGATTCACCAAGGACAAGTCATGCCTGCCTGACCTAATTGCCTTCTATGACGAGATAACTGGCTCTGTGGATGAGTGGAAACAGTGGATATGTGATATATCTTGACTTTAGCAAAGCTTTTGATGTGGTCTCCCACAGTATTCTTGCCGGGAAGTTAAAGTAGTATGGTCTGGATGAATGGACTGCAAGGTGGATAGAAAGCTGGCTAGGTAATCGGGATCAGTGGTTCCATGTCTAGTTGGCAGCTGGTATCAAGCGGAGTGCCCCAAGGGTCGGTCCTGGGGCCGATTTTGTTCAATATCTTCATGAATGATCTAGAGGATGGTGTGGACTGCACCATCAGCAAGTTTGCAGATGACACTAAACTGGGAGGAGTGGTAGATACACTGGAGGGTAGGGATAGGGTACAGAGGGACCTTGACAAATTAGAAGATGGGCCAAAAGACATCTGATGAGGTTCAACAAGGAGAAGTGCAGAGTCTTCCACTTAGGATGGAAGAATCCCATGCACTGCTACAGACTAAGGACTGAATGGCTAGGCAGCCGTTCTGCAGAGAAGGACCTAGGGGTTACAGTGGATGAGAAGCTGTATATCAGGCCTGCACAACATACAGCCCGTGAAGGCTCACTGTGCGGCCTGCAGCCGGGATTCAAAACGCTCTGTGCTGCCCGCAGCGGCGGGGAGCCCAGGGCTCTTTAAATCTCAGCCATGGCCGCGATTCAAAGGGCTCTGAGCTGCCCGCAGCGACGGGGAGCTCAGAGCTCTTTAAATCTCAGCTGCGGCCGAGATTCATAGGGCTCTGGGCTGCCGTCAACGGTGAGGAGCCCAGAGCCCTTTAAATCCCAGCAGCCAGGGCCGGCTTTAGGCCAATTCAACCAATTCCCCTGAATCAGCCCGCCCCTAAGAGGGCCCCACTCCCAAGCCCCAGTACAGTGTACTGGCAAAGGTGCGCTGTACTGGGGTGGCCCAGCTTCTCCAGGGGGCAATTTGAAAGGCCTGGGGCTCCCAGCAGGGGCTGGAGCCCCAGGCCCTTTAAATTGCCACCAGAGCCCCACTGCTGGAGCCCTGGGGCAGGGCTGTGGGGCTCTGGGGGGCTATTTAAAAAGTCTGGGGCTCCTGTTGCTTCTACCATCCTGGCCCTTTAAATAGCCACTGGAGTCCCACCGCTTCCCCAAGGCTCCCTCAGCTATTTAAAGGGCTGGGGCGGTAGAAGCAGGGGAGCCCCGGGCCCCTTTAAATAGTCCCTGAGCCCCGGGCTGCTGCTGCTACCCTGGTAGGGGAGGGAGGAGGAGGCGGCACTCACCATACAGGATGGGCTGTACCCCCTGTACCTGCACCAGCTGCCCACAGCCAACCCCTGCTGCACCCCCTGCCTGCACCAACCCCGCACCTCCTGCCCTGCCTGCACCAGTTCCTGTCTGCAGCCAGCCCGTCTCCAGCCAGCCCCCACCGCACCACCTGCCGTGCCCTGCCCTGTCTCCAGCCAACCCCTGTCGCACCTCCCTGCCTGAAGCCAGTCAGTCTTGCACTCCTTTGTCTCCAGCCCTGCCAACCCATGCCGCACCCCTCCTGTGGCCTTGCCTGAAGCCAGCCAGCCCCCACCACACTCCCTGTCTCCAGCCTGCAGCCAGACCCTACCTCCAGCCCCCTCCCCCCCCGCCAGCCCCATGTCCACTGGTGCCCTGCAGTTCCCAGGGAAGTAACCCTGCACACCTGCTTCAATGAGGTGGGCAGGGAGCAGCTGGGACCCACACACATGCACCCCTAGCACACTCTCAGGGAGTGGCAGAGCTCATTTCTAGTTCAGACCCATCTTTTTAAAAAAGAACTTTAGGTAGGGTTAACATACATCTGTATTTTCCCAGACATGTCAGGCTTTTTGGTTCTTAAATTGCCATCCGGGAGGAAAATACGGACGTATGGTAACCGTACTGGTACAAAAAATACATACTGTGGCAGAACTTTTTATAGGGAACTGGTTGCTAAGAAATGAAAGGCTTTTTTTACATGTTTTTTTTTTTTCTCTTTTCAGTCATCCCTGTCAGGGCCCCGCGCTTCCTAAAGCCGGCCCTGCCAGCTGTGGCCAGGATTCAAAGGCTCTGGGCTGCCCACAGCCCTGGGGAGCCCAGAGCCCTTTAAATGTCAGCCGCGGCCGGGATTCATAGAGCTCTGGGCTGCTCTCAGCGGCGGGGAGCCCAGAACCCTTTTAATCCCAGCCGTGGCTGGGATTCAAAGGGCTTCTGGGCTGCCCGCAGAGATTCCTGGCTGCGACTGAGGTTTAAAGGGCTCAGAGATCCCCGCTGCCACGGTCAGCCCAGAGCCCTTTGAATCCCGGCTGCGGCTCCAGCGGATGGGCTGGGGCTGGGATTTCAAGGGCTTGGGCTCCCCTCGGCAGCAGGAGCTCTGGACCCTTTAAATCCCTCCTCCAGCCCTGCAAAGCTCTGGGTTCCCCCAGCCATCGGAGCCCCGGGCCCTTTAATTTGACCCTGAGGGCTTCCAGCCACCTCTTCAGCAGGGAGCCCCTGGTTGATTTAAAATCAAGTATCACCTCCCCATCCCCAACCTTCCTTTTTGGCCCACAGCTGTTTTGGTGGGGCAGCACTGGGGAAGGAGAGTTTGTTTCTGCAGGGCTGGGCGGTGCTGGGGTGGGGTGTTTCCGCTGGGCCGGGAGGTCCGGGGAGTGGGGGGTGGGAGGCGTTTCCACGGGGCTGGGGGTTTCGGCCCTCAGCTGTTTTCTTTGGAGTAATGTGGCCCTCGCCGCTTTAGAGTTGTGCAGGCCTGCTGTATATGAATCAACAGTGTGCGCTTGTTGCCAAGAAGGCTAATGGCATTTTTGGCTGTATAAATAGGGGCATTGCCAGCAGATTGAGGGATGTGATCATTCCCCTCTAGTCAACATTGGTGAGGCCTCATCTGCGTCCAGCTTTGGGTCTCAAACTACAAGAAGAATGTGGAAAAATTGGAGAGTCCAGCGGAGGGCAACAAAAATAATTAGGGGGCTGGAGCACATGACTTATGAGGAGAAGCTGAGGGAACTGGGATTGTTTAATCTGCAGAAGAGAAGAACGAGGCAGGATTTGATAGCTGCTTTCAACTACCTGAAAAGGGGTTCCAAGAGGATGGATCTAGACTGTTCGCAGTGGTATCAGATGACAGAACAAGGAGTAATTGTCTCAAGTTACAGTGGGGGAGGTTTAGGTTGGATATTAGGAAAAACTTTTTCACTAGGAGGGTGGTGAAGCACTGGAATGGGTTACCTAGGGAGGTGGTGGAAGCTCCTTCCTTAGAGGTTTTTAAGGTGAGGCTTGACAAAGCCCTGGCTGGGATGATTTAGTTGGGGATTGGTCCTGCTTTGGGCAGGGAGTTAAACTAGATGACCTCTTGAGGTCTCTTCCACCGTGATATTCTATGATTCTAAAACATCAGACCTGAGTTGCAGCACCTGTCTGCCTAAGCACGTTTGGTGGTTCAGGTGCAGGACTGGGCCTCAGTTCTTCATCCTGTAAAATGAGGATAATACTTTCTCTTAGTGATTTAGGTGTTAAGTTCTTAGTAAGACGATTCCTACCCCACGTGACTCTACAACACCTACTGCAATGGGGCCCTGATTTCAGTTGGAGCCTCTGGGCTCTACTGTAGGACCAGAGTGGCTTGGATTTCCTTCTGAGCTTAGCATGCTCATTAATTAGTAATACAGGAGTTGTCACTGGGGGGACATGACACTTCCTATTACACCAACCTTCCAAGAGCTAAATGTACTCCCAGTCCACTGGATTCCAGACCAAAATTGGTATCTTAAAGCTGGTTGAAAGAAGGCATTTTTAAAACCTAAGTATTTATAGGACACGGTCTAGGAGGTTTTGCAGTCTATTGCCTGAAAACTGTCATTTCCCCCCAGATGCAAATATAGAGACTCCTGATGAAAGAGCGCTGGGCTGGAGTTAGCATTCATTTGTTCATGAATTGGTAATAGCCAAATGTGCCTTGTCCCACCTCCATTCAAGTGCTTTCTTATTATGAAGAATTGGCTGGATCCAGTGTGAGGCAGACGATAATGAACACAGTAACAGACAGTAAAATTTAAATAGCTGCAAAACCAAAGTTCATAAAATTATTTTTTTCCAGACCGATTGGAATGAGACACACTGATCTTAGTTATGCTGCCACTGTGCATTTGGATGTCGGCAGAATTGTTCTCCTTCGGATCTTTTTTCATCTAAATAAGGTCATCCAGTTTGATATGATTAGCCAGGATTTTTGGCTGTGTCCCTTTAACCCGGCCCAAACAAAGAGGTAATTAGGCCATTCTTCCCTCTTCCCACACCTTTATCTTCCACCTGATCTATTGCATAAGTGTAAAATTAGCATGAAGAAGAGAGACTGGGAGAGCAAGTGATTCATATGCCGCCCTGTCCTGCTGTTGACAGGTCACATAAGCCGAAGCGGGAGGGAGACACTCATAGGTTTAGGTATTCAGATAAATAGATCTTCTCACAAGCAGTCAGGTAATATATTCAAAGAGCTTTAAGGGACCAGGGTTTTCCCTCATCCTAGGGCAAGGATACACTTGCACTTGTGGAGCGCTGGGAGCTAGTCCAGCCTTTGGAGACCTCAGCAGGGAAAACGCTCCTGTGTGTTTACACTGTCAGCTGCAAATGCACTGGCATGGCCATAATAGCAGCTCTTGCAACACCACAAAGAGCAGTGCATTGTGATAGCTATCCCAGCGTGCACGTGGCTGCAACATGCCTTTCAAATGGGGCGGAGGGGGAGTGTGACAGGGAGTGTGTTGTGTGTATGTGGGGGGAGAGACTGTGTTTTGGAGGGCAGAGAGTGTGTCAGCATGCTGTTTTGTAAGTTCAGACAGCAGCAGACCCCTCTCACACAGTCACAACAGCAGCATTCCACACTAATGGTTTGCTTTGTCCCAGGGCAGATAAGCATGCTGGCTGTCAGAAATAGAGCTTTGAAAGGGGATATCTGTATACCTGCAGCCGAGTTCAAAACAATGAGAAGAGTGGCCACTTGACTTCAGGGGATTATGGGATGTTTCCGGAGGCCAATCACAGCACTGTAATGCAACACCTCATCCACATTGACACCTAGGCATTTCAGCTGGGGTGCAGCAAGCTTTATGCTTCTCATGGAAGTGGATTACCAGAAGCGCTCCAGCTGCAGGGTTCTGGCGCCCTGTGCCTTGCCAATTCGGACACCTCAGAAGTTAAGGCACCCAGGCTGCTTTAATGTGCTCTAACTTGCAAGTGTAGCCAAGTCCTTAGTCTGGTGGCTCCTAGTGCAGTGCAAACTGCAGAGATTCTTGCTAAGGAACTTACATAGTGTCAAGTAGCAGGAGGTAGCCGTGTTAGTGCATCTGAAGAAGTGAGGTTTTTTTACCCATGAAAGCTTATGCCCAGATAAATCTGTTTAGTCTTTAAGGTGCCACCTTGTTTTTGCTGAGGAACTCACTTTATCATTTACTCTCAAGACACGTTATTTACCTCAGCCCAGGCAATGAGGGCAGACATCTGACATTACTTCTGTTGGGTTAGAGGCATTACATCTTTTCACATCTGACAAAGACTAGGTGCCCCCCACCCCCCCCGCTCCCCCGCAAGGGCCGGTGGTACATCTGTTGCTTGGAGTTGATTAAGAAATGCCTTTGAATGGTTGTGCATGATTATTAGCCAGTACTGATATGGGACCCTAAAAGGGTTCTACAAAAGGAGGAGGGTGGGGAGATGGTAGGCATAGCCTGTGACCAGTGGCAGACTGATGCGAGTTCTTTGGGGCCCTCCCTGATCCTGTCAGAAAGTGTGAGAATTCATAAGATTATGAATCTCAAATATAAAAATGACCATATCAGAACAGTTCCATCATGTAAATTATTCTATCTCCAGCAACGGCCAATACCAGATGCTTCAAAGAAAGGTGCAAGAAACCCCAGAGAGGACAATTACGGAATAACTGGCCATAGTGGAAGTTTCTTCCCAACTGCTATCAGTTAGTGACTTATTCTCTGGAGCATGAGGGTTTTTTCTCTTTTTTATCCTATCTTAATACAACTGTAGATGGTCCTTGTTACCCAAAAAAGTGTGTGTTCCTGTTCTGATCTTGTGGAGCCCCTGGCCTTAATGATGATGTGTGGCAGAAAATTCCACAGGATGACGTGTGTGTGTGTGTGTTGTTATATTTTCAAAATATTTCAGTAGGCTGGAAGAAAGGCCAGTTCCCTGGGGATACCAACATATTTGTCACTGATTTGGTCCCTTTTCTTGACAGAGAGGATTAGAATTGAATCGGCTTGGGAGCCTCAATTATCTTCATGTCTCTAGAGATGGTGACAGTACCTCCAGGTCAGAGCTGAAACCTCTTAAGCGCTAGCTTCAGCATTGTGGGGTGGGCCTGAAAATCCTCTTATTTTGGTTGGGGAAGGGCATAAAAATGTAACTGACTCCTGTCTGCTGTGATCACTGTTTGCTGTGGTCAGATCTACTTTAAGGATTTTGGGGGAGAGGGTCAGCAAGATAACTTTGGCATCATTTCGCAAAGAAAAATACATGTGATATGAGGAAAATGTTTGTTTTGGGGCCATTATCAGTCTCCTCTGTTGCTGGAGAAGCAGAGCCTAGCTGCTTGTGCTGAGGTTCAAGAACAGTCACCAACATTAAGTTGTGACAAAGTTCCTCCTCTACCTTGGTGGGTCCTGCGCTTATTGGCAGGTTTATTCACCTCAGTGATCTTCCCCAGTCTGAACCAACTCCTGTGTCTGATCAGGAGTTGGGAGGTTTGGGGGGAACCCGGGCCCGCCCTCTACTCCGGGTTCCAGCTCAGGGCCCTGTGGCTTGCAGCTGTCTGTAGTGCCTCTTGTAATAGCTGTCATGCAGCTGTTACAACTCCCTGGGCTACTTCCCCCTGGCCTCCTCCAAACACCTCTTTATCCTCACCACAGGACCTTCCTCCTGGTGTCTGATAATGCTTATACTCCGTAGTCCTCCAGCAGCACACCCTCTCGGTCTCAGCTCCTTGTGCCTCTTGCTCCCAGCTCCTCACATGCACTTCCTCTCCTCTGGCTCCTCCCCATCTGACTGGAGAGAGCTCCTTTTAAAACCCAGGTGCCCTGATTAGCCTGCCTTGATTGGCTGCAGGTGTTCTAATCAGCCTGTCTGCCTTAATTGGTTCTAGCAGGTTCCTGACTAGTCTAGTGCAGCTCCTGCTCTGGTCACTCAGGGAACAGAAAACTACTCAGCCAATGACCAGTATATTTGCCCTCTACAGACTTCTGTACCCCACTGGTCTGGGTCTGTCACAAAATGTATATACTCATGCTGTCAGGCAGGGGTGCTGAAACAATTTTTATAGTAGCTGTGCTGAAAGCCATTGAACCAAACTGTCAACCCTGTATATAACGGAAACAACTTCAAGCCAGGGAGTGCAGCAGCACCCTCAGCACCCCCACTTCCAGCACCTTTGCTCTCAGGGCTTGAATTAATACCATTTTTAAGCTAATGTAGCTTGAAGGAGAGTGGTCACATTGGAGAACAACACTAGCAGCATTAAATAGATGGACCAGCTAGCTCAAGCTTAAATCATGCTTAACTCGGGCTAGAGAAGTTGGGAGTTGGTTGGGACAATACTTGTTTTCTGAGCTTATCTCTGCAGTGAAGACAAGTTCATCAAGGCAATTAAGTCAGAGTTTTGGAGGACACTAGGCTCCGATCACCAAATGGTTTTGCTTACATGCTGGTAAATGCTAACGTCTCGTTATTCTTTTTCTTTGACTAGTTAACTATAGAATCCAGAGTAACCAACAATTTTATAATAATGCAATTGCTCGAAATATTCAACACCATCCATGTTCCCATTAATGTACTGAATGATTAGCCATCTGCCAGAGAAGTAAAAATTAAAAGGGAAAGAAAACTGAATTAAATCAGCCAGCTAAAATGTACATGTCTTGCTCCCTCCTTCCATTTCTTTAGTCCCTTTTCTCTCTCTCCTTCCATGTGTGACCTACTCTGTTAATCAGATCACTTTCCACATTTCTGCCTAAGGTTTCCTTTTTTGTTCCCTCTCCTCTAAAAAGCAGTATCTTTCTTTTCATTCTTTCCACTTCAACCCATCCTGTGCAGCTCACCCATTTGCCATGTCTAATTGTTTCTTGCTCTCTTCCTTCAGTCCTCACTGGCCTCAGCTATGATCATTCTATGGTCCTCTGTTATGTTGGTAAGTATATTGAGCGCGTATGCAGTAAGCAGTTGTCTCGGCACTTGTATGAGGGAGAAGGGTATTATTCCATTTAACAGGTGGATAAACTGGGGGAAGAGAGAAATATGAAGCAATTCACCTATAGGGGGAGACTGTCAGAACTTGGGTCTCATACTTCACTAGATCTGTGTTTCTCAACCTTTTTGATACAAGAGACCGGCTTGCTTCCTTCCTAAACTATGTCAGGGAGGTCTCAGGGGCTGGCGCCGGTCCACAGAGCAGTCCTTGAGAAACACTGCACTACTAGATCACGTTGTCTCTTATTGCTAAGCTGCTGCTCCTTGTGACCAGACATCTCACAGCTTTTCATTAGTCATTGGCTGAGCTGCAGGCTGTAAGGCAGGAAAGGGGTTTGCAATGACACTATAGTTGAAGATCAGTCTCCCTCCTCCCCCTTCTCCTTCTCCCCGCACCCCCATGATCAGTCTCCCTCCTATTCCTCCTCTTTTCCTCCCCCTCCCCACCCCGGAGAATTCCCTGCAGTTTATTCTGCAAGGCTACTAGGCCACTCCTTTGCTTGCAGGAAGATAGTGATTTCAAAGGGAAATAGCCATAGCAAACATGTAAAATCAGTAACTAGGGTAGCATCCTCCAGGTTGTTTTCAGACTCACATACTCTTCATAATGGTTAGCTGAGATTACTTCTGTTGAGTACAGAATCTCAAAACCTAGGATGAGCTGGGGGAGCTTGGGGCTGTTACCTCCAGGGCTGGCTTTAGGAAGTGCGGGGCCCAATTCGAACATTTTCGGTGGGGCCCTGGCAGGGATAACTTAAAAAAAAAAAAGTGGAAAAAAAAGCCTTT